>NW_026943823.1:5200052-5360052 GCF_035594765.1 Anolis carolinensis
CATTGACTACAAAAATGGCTTGGATTATCCAGAAACTTGGATAAGCAAGGCTTGGATTAGTGAGACTCTACTGTAGCAACAAATGGTAATTCATTAATCTATATACGGTAGAGTCTCACTTATCCAACATAAACTGGCCAGCAGAACATTGGATAAGTGAATATTTATTTATTTATTTATTACAATATTTATATCCCGCCCTTCTCACCCAACAGGGGACTCAGGGCGGCTTACAATAAAACACATATATAAAAATTATACAGTGCAATATAAATCAGTTAAAAAATTACTATTAACTTACATCAGTATTCATCAAACACATTATAAAATACAGGTAGGCGTGTTCAGTTCAAAAAACTGGGTCTGTCGATTGAGTTCAGCGTACATGATAATAATTAACGCTGCCAATTATTATTCAAAAGCCTGGCCCCATAACCAATATGTTGGATAATAAGGAGGGACTAAGGAAAAGCCTATTAAACATCAAATTGGGTTATGATTTTACAAATTAAGCACCAAAACATCATGTTATTCGACGAATTGGACAGAAAAAGTAGTTCAATACGCAGTAATGCTATGTAGTAATTACTGTATTTACAAATTTGGCACCAAAATATCACAATGTTTTGAAAACATTGACTACAAAAATGGCTTGGATAATCCAGAACGCTGGATAAGTGAGTGTTGGATAAGTGAGACTCTACTGTACTGTATTTACGAATTTAGCACCAAAATATCACTATGTTTTGAAAACATTGACTACAAAAATGCATTGGATAATCCAGAACATTGGATAAGTGAGACTCTACTGTATATATAAAGGTAATGTACGTTTGTAGGACTGAGTAAACAACAAAACCACGGAACCAAATCACACCAAATTTGGCCACAAAAGACATAGTCTTCCAATCTATGTCTTTCAAACAAAAAACCTGGAAAATAAAGTCCAAATTAGAGAACGAGGAAGAGACGTTTTCAACCCTGGTTGCTGGTCAGAAGGGTAGGCCCTGCCCCCTTTAGGCCCCGCCCACTTCATTTCCTAGCAACCCCGTCGGCCACAATGACACCGGGGTACAGCCAAGGTTCAGGCTTTTGAGGCTGCAAGGCTATTCACTGCTATTCCACTCGGCTAACAAAGCATTCCCATAAGCCACAGCAACACGTGGCCGGGCACAGCTAGTAGGCCATAAAAACTACACAATGGTCTTTCCCAATGCCATGCTCCACGTTTAAAGAATATTCTCTTTTGCTTTCTGCCTCTCATCCCTTAGACATTATTCTAATACTATTCCAAACTATTTTCTTATTGATCTAGGCAAAAAATATATAAATACGCCGCTACATATTTTATTAGATTGCAGTTTCTATTATCTTTCATCATTCTGATTATTGGGTTGCTTTGAGTTTTTCAGGCTGTATGGTGATGTTCCAGAAGCATTCTCTCCTGACATTTTGCCCACATCTATGGCAAACATCCTCACAACCTCTGAGGATGCCTGCCATAGATGTGGGTGAAACATCAGGAGAGAATGCTTCTGGAACATCACCATGCAGCTTGAAAAACTCAAAGTAACCCGGTGATTCCATCCATGAAAGCCTTCGACAATACATTCTGATTATTATTTTGAATTAGAATAATACTACTACATCCTAAACATAAAAACATAACTACAAACTACAAAATAATCAACATCATCTAATCCAAGGGATTTACATTCTCCATCTGGTTGTCATATTTTCTCAATTTTCCCGACACCCATTTGGTCTGTAGACACCTCCAAGGTCATGTGGCTGGTGTGGAACGCTGTAATCTTCCTGCTGGAGCAGTACCTATTGATCTACTCACATTGGCATGTTTTCGAACTGCTAGGTTGGTAGAAGCTGGAGCTAACAATGAGAGCTCACCCTGTTCCCAAGATTTGAACCACCGACACCCATTTGGTCCATAAACACCTCTAAGGTCATGTGGCTGGTGTGGAACGCTGTAATATTCCTGCCGGAGCAGTACCTATTGATCTACTCACATTGTCATGTTTTCGAACTGCTAGGTTGGTAGAAGCTGGAGCTAACAGTGAGAGCTCACCCTGTTCCCCAGATTTGAACCACCGACACCCATTTGGTCCATAGACACCTCTAAGGTCATATGGCTGGTGTGGAACGCTGTAATATTCCTGCCGGAGCAGTACCTATTGATCTACTCACATTGGCATGTTTTCGAACTGCTAGGTTGGTAGAAGCTGGAGCTAACAGTGAGAGCTCACCCTGTTCCCCAGATTTGAACCACCAACACCCATTTGGTCCATAGACACCTCTAAGGTCATGTGGCTGGTGTGGAACGCTGTAATCTTCCTGCTGGAGCAGTACCTATTGATCTACTCACATTGGCATGTTTTCGAACTGCTAGGTTGGTAGAAGCTGGAGCTAACAGCGGGAGCTCATCCTGTTCTCCGGATTCGAACCACTGACATTTAGGTCAGCAAGTTCAGCAGCTCAGCAGGTTAATCTGCTGCACCACCACATATATTTACAAAGATTTTAATGAGACCTAGACTTGGCCTACATATGATCGCGAAAAAATATTCTAATTCCAATTTCTATATTTTATTCCAGCTTGAGCAGCCTGGTCCTCATTTGTGGAGAAAGAGAATTTTCTCCTTCCCAGCATCGATTTTGTGAGAGTTAGCACCTCGAGCTTCGAGTTTACTGTTGTATTCAGTCTCCATGCTCTATTTACAGTACAGCAGGGAGGGGATAATATTTCCAGCAACATGAAAATGTCTCCAGGCCCCTCTCTTTGCATAAATACAGTAAGCTGCACATTAAAGCTGGGAGTGAACTGAACTGAACTGACAAACCCTAAACACCTGAAATTTAGGGCTGCATTTATGGATTGCATCAGCGATCTATCAGCATAAAAATGTCAAAGACTGCAAGACGCAGATGAACAGACGTTTATGTGTCTTTGGGAACTTTCTGCTTATGCGCCGACTTTCTTTCTGCATTGACTAGCACTGGCCAGAACGGCAGAGAGTGAATGTCAACTTGAGGTTTATTGAGCAGTGAAAGGGAAGGTTTAAAAGGAGAAAATTCCCAACTTGGACTCTCATATTGGATTCTGGAGGAGACTTGGCTCTGATACTCGTTGACCTATATTTATCTCTCGACCTATTAAAAATATTTATACGGTACTTTGCCATCAACTAGAGCAGGGGTCCCCAAACTTTTTAAACAGGGGGCCAGTTCACGATGCTTCGGACCATTGGAGGGCCGGACTATTGGCCACCGAGCAAATAATAATAATAATAACAACAACAACAACAACAACAATAATAATAAATAAGAGGGTTGGAAGAGACCCTTTGGGCCATTGAGTCCAATCCCCCTTTGCCTTTGTGCACCGAAAGCACAAGCAAAGCACCCCTGACAGATGGCCACCCAGAATCAATGTTAATAGTAATAATAATAATAATAATAATAAAGAGGGCTGGAAGAGACCATTTGGGCCATTGAGTCCAATCCCCTCCTGCCTTTGTGCACCGAAAGCACAAGCAAAGCACCCCTGACAGATGGCCACCCAGAATCAATGTTAATATTAATAATAATAATAATAATAATAATAATAATAATAATAATAATAAAGAGGTTTGGAAGAAACCCCTTGGGCCATTGAGTCCAACCCCTTTCTGCCTCTGTGCACCATAAGCACAAGCAAAGCATCCCTGAGAGATGGCCACCCAGTCTCAATGTTAATAATAATAATAATAATAATAATTAATAATAATAAGGGTTGCAACAGAAGAAGAGACCCCTTGGGTCATTTAGCCCAACCCCCTTCTGCCCTTGTGCCATTGGGGCCGGATAAATGGCTTCGATGGGCCGCATCCGGCCCCCGGGCCTTAGTTTGGGGACCCCTGATTTACTACATTTATATCCCACCCTTCTCACCCCGAAGGGGACTCAGAGCAGCTGTATGTACATACAATATTTTATATTATTAGCATAGCACAATATTAGCATTATATATTACTATATATTGAACTATATCACTATACTGTAATATTATATGTAACATATAACATATAATTAATATTATTATATGGTATTATTACTAGTATTATATTGTATAACATTATAATATTATTATCAATATTATATGTATATACAATATATTATATTATTAAAACTGATATAAAAATATCATATTATAAAACTGAGGGCGGGGGCCAGGTAAATGACCTTGGAGGGCCGCATCCGGCCCCCGGGCCTTAGTTTGGGGACCCCTGAACTAGAGTCTTCAAATCTTCATATAATAAAATCAATTTAGAATCTTTTAAAAAGATGGAAAGCAGTTTTAAAGATAAGAACGTAAATAAATACTATGAGTTTGACCAGCCACTGTAAACTGGAGGAAGCCACTTCTCTTGGGAAGGCGATCTGCAATCGGGTTGATGGAATAGGCATATAAATTAGTGATGTGCATTTGAATGAAATCGCTATCCATTTTGTTTTGTTTCATTCGTTCTGCTCTGTTTTTGATTTGTTTGTTTTTTTAAAAAATATTTTATTGGAAAATTTATATTTGAAGATAAAAAGGAGTATATGTTTGCAAGTAATAAAATTTTCACATCAAAAGTGGGAGAACACTAATTATTAATAGAAAGTAGGAAATGAGATAAGAGAAAAAATGAAAGAGAGAACAAGAAAAAAATGTATATAAAAATATATGGTAAAAAGAAAAAATAGAGGAAAAAATATGGAAAAGATATATAATAAAATAAAAAATAGAAAATAAAAAAAATAAAATTGTTGACTTCCATCTGACTTTAACTGGTTCAACCTAAAAAAAATTAAGTGTTCGTAGAAATCAGTAAATCACCACATCCCTTTCGTCCTCATCAGTCTCTAAGATTGTATCTGTTCAGCAGATAGGATCAAATTTCATTTGTTTTAAATAGTCCTTTACCAGGTCCCAATTGGTTTCTTTCTTTGGTAAACCTTAGCTTGAAGATAACCAATATGTAAATCTATCCATGTTCATCATCTCCATGACTTTATTTAACCATTCCTCCTTATTTGGAACCTCCTTTTGTCTCCAAAACCTGGCATATGTTATTCTCGCGGCAGTGACCAGGTAGTTGAACAGGATCTCTTTATTTTTATGCTCTGTTTTTGTTTGCTGCTTCCAAAAATGGGACCCTATCCGAATGGGATTTTTGTCTCGCATCCAAAAAAAAAAGAGAAAATTTTTGCACCATTGGCGGCCATAGAAAAGCTTCCAAGGTTTTCCTTTTCCTCCATTTTAGGGCTAGAGGGGTGGCCTCGAACTCATGACCTCTTGGTCAGTGTGATTTGTTGATTTGTTGCAGCTGGCTTGCTTTCCAGCCTGCGCCACAGCTTTAGGGGCAGTCACCCCATTAAATATGCTGGCAACGTCACAATTTCCTTGGCCTCTGATTGGCCAAAAGCTCCAAATGTCGCACCTCAGGCTAGTTCCACCTTGCTTCATACACCAGGCTGCACACAGGTTAAAGTCTTTTGTAGTTTATTAGGAAATAGGAAATAAACAGTTCTTAAAAAGCAAAAGTAAAGTTCCAAAAGATTGTTGTATGTGTTTATGGGCAATGAATGTTTTCCCTATGTGTGTATAATGTGATCCGCCCTGAGTCCCCTTCGGGGTGAGAAGGGCGGAATATAAATACTGTAAATAAATAAATAAATGAAAGCATTTCTTTGGCCTCTTATCTCCTTCTTGTTTGCTATTCTAACACTCCTGCGAACCCTGAATTCCAAACGACCAGCTCGATCTAAAGATTCCGTTTCATCAAGGCCAGACAGCTCATTAGCATCAATCTACTTGCTATCAGACTGAGAACTATCCTCCTTTTCTGAGTCAATTTGCACCTGGCTAGTTTCAGTATCATCAACACCATTCCCTGCTGTGGGAAAGACTCCCTGTTCCTCATCTTCTATAACAAAACACTCTGAACCTGAATTCCATAATTCCCATCAGAGTCATCTTGAACCTGAATCCCATAATCCCCATCAGAGTCACTCTGAGGTTCCAGCTGAGTCACAACACCAAACATCACTTCCTCCTCCTCTGACGGATGCATGTGAGGAAAGCCACATGGCCCGAAAACCAAACAAAGAAACTGAATCCGGACAACTTTTTATTTTGTTTCATCCGAAAATTGGCTCTTTTGTTTCGTGCCATCCGATCGGACGGTACGAAACAAATACCCGAATGAAACAAATGGAACAAATACTGTGCACACCTCTACTTCAAACCCACTTCATGCAAAATGTATGCTATGATACTGAGCTGTGTCTTAGAGTCTATTTTACACCAGTGTGCAATAAACAAGGGAATGGTTTTGAAGTTAATGTTGCACACCAGTGACATTTCCATTGTTATATGAAAGCCGTCCTGTAATTAGAGATACTTATTAATAATGCTACCGAAATACACTTAAAAGCCAGCTAGAGAAATTTCAGGCATGTTAAAATTTTTTAGAGCCCCCAAAGAGAGGAAGAAGTAGGATGAATTTGCATTTCCATGCTCCGTCCAAAAACTATTTTGCCTCCAGCATAGCCAAGTTTTGGATTAATTAGGCAAAACCCTTTCTAATTAATGAGACATGCTTAGCAAAACAGCAGCAGCAACAACAACAACAAACAACAAAGCCAAGTCTGAGCAGAGTGATCACCTAGCAGAGAAAAACTGTTTCTAGTTCCACTTGTGGATTTAAACCTGAAATGAATAACGTAGGGTTTGGAACATACCTATAGCACATATGTAACAGCCCAAAACTCCTTCCTGTTGTAGGTACAAGGATTGAATGAAAAGTAATGACTTCTCCTTTGTTACTTGGGTTTGGATGGGAATATTTTAATAAATCAAACACAGAAATTATCTTTAGAATGTGCTCTTTAACTACTACTATTCACTTCTCTACATAATTACCAGACAATTGGATACATTTCTGGCAACGATGGACAAGTTTTCTGAAGTCGTCACGGAAGAAGTCGACACTCTGTTTCTGCAACCAGCATCTCACAGGACCCATCGTGCACAGATCTTCCGATAGCCAAGCCAAGCAATAATGTGACCCACACGTTCTTGTGAAATGCCGATTATGTTTGAAATTTCTCTCTGAGTGATACGACGGTCGTCCTGAATCAATCTGTCAGCCTTTTCCTTGTGGAACTCGATGGTTGCTGTCACAGAACGTCCAACTCTTTCTTTGTCACACAAGTCAGATGTTCCCACCTCAACATCTTTAAACTTACCCAACAACGCACAGGACTCACATCAACACAATCACCACAAACAGTTTCCATTCACTGATGAATCTCCTTGGGAGTGACACTTTCTGCTGTCAAGAATTCAGTGACTGTACATTGCTTAAGTCGCATTGACCGACCGTCTGACCAGGGTTCCATACTTTGCACTTTAACAACACAACCGTTCAATGCTAAGGCTTCCCAGTCTGCGCAGGGTTTCATACTTCGCACTTTAACAACACAACCGTTCAATGCTAAGGCTTCCCTGTCTGTGCAGGGTTCCATACTTTGCACTTTAACAACACAACATTTCAATGCTAAGGCTTCCCCGTCTGTGCAGGGTTCCATACTTCACAGTTTAACAACACAACTGTTTAATGCTAAGGCTTCCCCGTCTGCATAAGGTTCCATACTTCACATTTTAACAACACAACCGTTCAATGCTAAGGCTTCCTGCCAAATGGAACTGTAGAGGAGAGTCTACTGGACAAGCCAGGACCTGCCGCAGACCAGGACAACCATCTGTTGAGGAGTTACGAAGGTGGAGACATTACTTTTCATTCAACCCTTGTACAAAGCCAAACCAGACTACTGGTTGTACCTTTCCTAAACTTTAGCAACAGGATACAGGAATGATGTGATGGAGATGCATGTCAAAAGGGACCCATGCAAAGTGTTTTAGATCATGTTATCTGAGAACAGTCCTTTTGATTTTCTGTTGAGCCTTTTAAGCATATGTTATAGTTGCCTTAGATAAATTTCCTGTTCCTGGCCTTTGGTTACTACTTACGGATCTGCATCTTATCTGCTCTGGATTGTTCTTATCTGTGTGGCACCTCCCACAGCTCCTATCACCTGAGGCTGAGGCTTGAACCTCATCTTACTTATATTCCTTTGCGATCTGAACTGCTTAGATGTGAACTATTCTGCAAAGTGAGTCCCTAAGATCTCTCCTCCAGCCTTAGTGAGCCTTGAGATTTGACGTCTGGAAGCAGAGCCATTTCATTCTTTTCCACATTAATAATGAACGTGCACGTAGGGCACAGAACAACAGTGTATTGACTCATCAAATTTGAGCATTGCTGCAATTAGAAACTTATCTAATCTGCATAGACAGTGGCAGTTTAGGGAGCCATTCGTACATTTTTAACCGTCTTTTCATTTACGGCACGGCGTGAGGTGACAATGCGGCTCCGTTGTCATACAGCTCCAATATGATTTCGTATCATTCTTACATATGGTGCCATCATTGCTCCACATTTCCCATGGCACTCATGTACTCGTGCCAGAAGGCTCTCGGAGGGAGGAGAAGAGCCAACTGTCCGCACTGGCTGACAGACCCTTTCAAGAGGGAATGGAGATTGCCCTCTTTCCGACACTCAGATTAAAAATGGAAATGCTTATGCTCAGCTGTCCTGCTTCGCCAAAGAGCAGGTTGAATGAATACGACATTTTGCATTACCCAGATTTATTTCTTGCTGTTTGGGGAGAGTTTAGACAGCTATGTTGTAAAGCAACTTGTGGTTGCTAATAACACTATGCAACACCATTTTCGTTCCCGGGTTATCAATGCTATTTTCTATCTAGTTGTATCATTAAAATATAGAAAAAGACTATTGAAATTGCAAAAACTTTATTTTTTCATGATATCCTACAGCGCAGTTTGCTCTAGTTTTTCAATGAATATCTGATAATAATTGTTTCATTTGTATCCTGCCCTATCTCCCCATGGGGACTCAGGCCAGCTTCCAACATAGTAACAGGCAAACATTCAATGCCTAGATAAACAATGCAGAGCTAGATATAGATCTATAATTATATATACTAATTTTACATATGCTTTCCCCCCTGAAATGTTTGCAAATCCTCTCTCTATATATGTGCATTTCCCCTGCAATATTTGCAAGCCCTATATATTTATGTTTATATCTATCTAGAAATCTCTCTGTGTGTGTTTGTGTGTGTGCATTTATCCTGCAATATTTGCAAGCCGTATATTCATATACAGTAGAGTCTCACTTATCCAACACTCGCTTATCCAACATTCTGGATTATCCAACGCATTTTTGTAGTCAATGTTTTCAATATATCGTGATATTTTGGTGCTAAATTCATAAATACAGTAATTACTACATAGCATTACTGCGTATTGAACTACTTTTTCTGCCAAATTTGTTGTCTAACATGATGTTTTGGTGCTTAATTTGTAAAATCATAACCTAATTTGATGTTTAATAGGCTTTTCCTTAATGCCTCCTTCTTATCCAACATATTCGCTTATCCAACATTCTGCCGGCCCGTTTATGTTGGATAAGTGAGACTCTACTGTGTATCTATTTAGACATCTCTCTCTATATAGATAATTATATCTATATAGGACTTGCAAAGACTTGCAAATATGTGATGTGAAAATTCATATGTAAAATAATCTATACACATAGATACAGATATACAGGTACATGGAAATCTCTAGCTAACTATATGTATATACGATTTGCAAAGACTTGTAAACATATGAGGGGGAAATTCATATATAAAATTAATGTATATAGATAGATATAAATATAAAGTTACATAGGGATTGCAAAGGCTTGCAGGGGGAAATGCCTATATATCCGTAGCAGAGATTAACAAATATTTCAGGGGAAAATGCTTTTATAAGATTAATGGGTATATATATATATATATATATATATATATACACACACACACAAACACACACTTCCTGACTGGCAAGGGCTTCTTTCGCTTTTCAAAACATTCCCTTGGTTAAGAGCAAGGGAGGCTTTGGAAAAGAAAACACTGATAAGGGAGGGTAAGATGAGAGATAAATATGTCATATATTGCAAGCAATGACCTCTGGGCTCCGCTCCCAGCTTGACTTTGACCCGATTATAAGCCGGGGAGGCATTTTCAGCTCATAAAAAGGGCTGAAAAACTCGGCTTATCTTCAAGTATATACGGTAACCCATAATCTCTAGTTCTTTGGGTCCTGAATGTAAAGACCCTGAAGCAAAAGTCTTGCCCATGTCCGACCCCCATGGACCATCATGAAAATGTTTGGAAGTAAAAATCCAATGTCATGAAATTGCTCGATTGTGGAAATCATCACCCTTCGGATGTGTGTTCGAGACAACTAGATAATAATTGGGAATTCTGGAACCGAATGAAAGAATGTGAATGTAATTTGCTTTTGTGAAAACGTCAACGTTAAGTAGTGCTTCTATCCTCCTCCAAGTTTTCTGTATTTGGCCCTGAAGAATGGAACGGTCGGAAGCTTAGGAGAGGCTTACGAAAATGATTCATGTATTAAAATAATCAACTATTAGTTTAAAAGATAAATGACTCCAATGATGTTATTGTAGTGTCACACTTACAATAACCAACCTTCATAGCTGAATCAGTAATGTGCTTTTTTTTAAAAAAAAATGCTGCAATAAATTGCAGCAAAATATTATTGCAATGGGTTAAGTGATTAAATTATAGCCTAGCAATTTATTTTCCGTTGAATATAATATTTTCCTTCTTGCTTGGACTGAAATACATTTTTACAGCACCTTATTTGCCACTTCCACTTCAAAGTAATCAATATTGACTTTCCAAGTAATATATTAGTTCAACATTTATTTACTTGTTTTGCATACACTACAAATGCTAATGTGCTGTATAAATAACCATATATTTTTTTCCCAGCTTCAAGAAATGTTATTAGGATAATTATCTCTCCTCATTCCTCATACCGGAACAATAATCTTTCACTGCAGACATCATCTTTTAAAAAGTCAAACAATGAACTTCTTAAAAAAATGAATGAGATATGATGCAGGTCTTGGAAAGAATTATTTTTTTTTGTAATCAGCTATGGATTAAATCCAAAGAATATTAGCTAAGGCCGCAATTACATCACCTCTTGGAAGGTAATGAGCCATAACAGTTTATTCTTGCTCTCATAGAATATAGGAAATGAGTTACTACTAGTAACTAACTGTTTATAATTCCTTTTCTATTAATGAAGACTAGCTGTTCCCGGCCACGCATTGCTGTGTCGTATGGGAATCCTTTGTTGGCCAGGTGGAATAGCAGTGAATAGTCTTGCAACCTCAAAGCCTGGCTGTTTTTTTTTTCCTAATGGGAATCATTGTTTGGTGAGTTAGAATCCAACGGAATAGGCTTGCTGCTTGGAAGCCTGGGTACTTGTGTTCTAGAGGAATTGTTCTTTGGGCTGCTAGAATTGCAATGAATAGCCTCGCAGCCTCAAAGCCTGGCTGTTTTTTTCTTATGGGAATCCTTGTTTGGTGAGTTAGAATGCAATGGAATAGGCTTGCTGCTTGGAAGCCTGGGTACTTGTGTTCTAGAGGAATTGTTTTTTGAGCTGCTAGAATTGCAATGAATAGCCTCGCAGCCTCAAAGCCTGGCTGTTTTCTTCTTATGGGAATCCTTGTTTGGTGAGTTAGAATCCAATGGAATAGGCTTTCTGCTTGGAAGCCTGGGTACTTGTGTTCTGGAGAAATTGCTTTTTGGGCTGCTAGAATTGCAATGAATAGTCTCGCTGCTTCAAAGTCTGGCTGCTTGCTACCTAGGGGAATCTTTGCTTGGCCAGCTTCAATAGTACAGAGTAGTATCACTGCTTCAAAGCCTGGACGTCTTCTACCAAGGTTAATCCTTTGTTGGTCTGGTTAAATTGCACTGAATAGCCTTGCAGCTTCAATGCCTGGCTGTGTTATACTTAGGCCAATCCGTTTTTTTTGGGAAGGGGAGTTGAGTGAAAGACATACCTTGGATGTGTTAGTGTATTGTGGCCAAATGTGGTGCGATTTGGTTCAGTGGTTTTGTTGTTTACTCAGTCCTACAAACGTACATTACATTTTTATATATATACTAGCTGTGCCCGGCCACGCGTTGCTATGGCTAGGACTTAATTTTACTTTTGTTTTTGTTGTATGAACGTAGAGGCGTGGATGAGAGGTTGTGCTGTTAATTTTCAAGGTTGTGGGGCGTTTAGTTTAGTTGTTTTGTCCGGTGCCATGATTCCATTACCCTTTTATATATATAGATCGATCTAATTACAATTATAACGT
Organism: Anolis carolinensis; assembly: GCF_035594765.1. Lineage (NCBI taxonomy): Eukaryota > Metazoa > Chordata > Lepidosauria > Squamata > Anolidae > Anolis > Anolis carolinensis. The sequence goes on from NW_026943823.1 coordinate 5,212,415, forward strand.
AATGTATATATCATCATGACTATACCTTGAAGTCACTACCTCTGTGGTACAACTGTAACTTTTATACTCGTAGGGCTGTAGCTTCACTATGGGTACATCTACACCAGTGGTTACCAACCTGTGGTCCGTGGACTACCAGTGGTCCCCAAGTACTAAAATATGTTGCGTGGCCTAACTATTACTACATCATTGCAACGAGAGCAACTGGTCTTACAGAACCCTCTTATAGTGCCGAGAAAACAGGGATGTCAGGAGGGGAGAGGCTGACTAACCACAAAAGGTGGGACAACAAGCCTCCTGACTGCTGCTTCTCCTCCTCCCTCCATTCCATGTGGTGCCTAGAAATAGGGGCACCTTGGTGTCTTCGCTTTTAGGGCTGTTCCTGGGGTTATTTGGGGTGCAGATTCAGAATATTGTATTGGATACTAGACCACATCAGCTCCAGATGATTAAATATGGTTATCTTTGGGCAGAATGGCATATGTTCTGTATCAGAAACTAGAGCTGATGTGGTCTATCCAATGCAATTTTCTGAATCAACACCTCAAATAACCAAACCGAATCTAAAGTTAACAAAAACGGATTCGTAACCCTTTTGGTACTAATGTTGGAATGTGGACCCTGGTCAAAGTGGTCCCTGGTCAACATGGTCCTTGGTCAAATTGGTCCCTGGTCAAAGTGGTCCCTGATCAAAGTGTTCCCTGGTCAAAGTGGTCCCTGGTCAACGTGGTCCCTGGTCAACGTGGTCCCTGGTCAAAGTGGTCCCTGGTCAAAGTGGTCCCTGGTCAACATGGTCCCTGGTCAAAGTGGTCCCTGGTCAAAGTGGTCCCTGGTCAAAGTGGTCCCTGGTCAACGTGGTCCCTGGTCAAAGTGGTCCCTGGTCAAAGTGGTCCCTGGTCAACATGGTCCCTGGTCAAAGTGGTCCCTGGTCAACATGGTCCCTGGTCAAAGTGGTCCCTGGTCAACGTGGTCCCTGGTCAAAGTGGTCCCTGGTCAACGTGGTCCCTGGTCAAAGTGGTCCCTGGTCAACATGGTCCCTGGTCAAAGTGGTCCCTGGTCAACGTGGTCCCTGGTCAAAGTGGTCCCTGGTCAAAGTGGTCCCTGGTCAAAGTGGTCCCTGGTCAACGTGGTCCCTGGTCAAAGTGGTCCCTGGTCAAAGTGGTCCCTGGTCAAAGTGGTCCCTGGTCAAAGTGGTCCCTGGTCAACATGGTCCCTGGTCAAAGTGGTTCCTGGTCAACATGGTCCCTGGTCAAAGTGTCTGGAGACACCTCCTAGGTCTTGTGGCCAGCATGACTGCATGGAGAGCCATTTACCTTCCTGCCAAGGTAGTACCTATTGATCTACTCATATTTGCATGTTTAGAACTGCTAGGTTGGCAGAAACCGGGGCTAACAATGGGAGCTCACCCCATCCTGTGGATTTGAACCTCCAACCTTCCGGTCAGTAAGTTCAACAACTCCGCGGTTTAACCCATTGTGCCACATGTATACATGTAAAAGTCCACTGAAAATATTCCAGAGCCAAAATTAGCATTGGATTGCAATGGAATTGTTAAACGTTGCCTGGCAAAATCAGTGGGGCTAGATCCTTCCCAGTGTAATGTTGGAAACCAGTATATGGGCTCCAAACAGTATGTGTGTGTGTGTGTGTGTGTGTGTGTGTGTGTGTGTATATATATATATGTTGCAAGCTAAATACAACACCTTAATTTCATTTTGAAAACTCACAAAACGAAATCCTTCTTTTCCCAAATGCTCATAAGAAGAATTCAATAATTTATGTACACAGCCAATCCAATTACCATATGTCAATTCCTCATTTATTACTTAATTGTTATGTAAGCAGCATTTTGACATCCCCATATTTTAAATAAGCATTCTCATAAATCAAGGGAAGGAAGTTTGGAAGTAATCGTGAAGGTGTAATTCTGCAAGATAGAAATTTAGGCTGAAGTTTGCTTGGTTTGTCATTTCAGTTACATTTTAAAATGTTGGTTTCGGAGACCATAAAAACATAATTATCTTTATTGAATGGAAATGAGCAACAGCTGAAGGAAGGACTGGCAGATCATTTGGTTTTACACCCTGATTCACTCCAGAACAAGTCAAGCCTACAGGCTCTTTAACTGACTTGTTTATTATTTAAATTCATACCCTACCCATCAAATAGATGCTCAGGACAGCTTGCAATAAAATATTTAAATGCCATAAAATAATGAATATATTCAAATAAGCTAAAACAGGAACTCTGTTTTTTAAAAAGCACCCAAAATGAAAGAGAGCAACAACAGTTAAAACCCAAAGTTTTTTAAAGACTGAAAAAGCCCCCCTCGGCTTATACTCGGGTGAGGGTCCTGGTTGGCTTATATTTGGGTCAGCTTATACTCAAGAATATATGGTACATTTATGATTTTTCTCAATTATTATTGGTATTATTGCATTTATTAATTTTCTCTATTATTGTTGCTACTATTACATTTATTTTACTCTATTTTTATTATTATTAATAATACATTTATTATTTCACTCTGATCTTCTTCTTCTTCTTCTTCTTCTTCTTCTTCTTCTTCTTCTTCTTCTTCTTCTTGCATTCATTATTTTCCTGTATTTATTATTACATGTATTATTTTTCTCTATTATTATTGGTATTATTGCATTTATTATTTTTCTCTATTATTGTTGTTACTATTACATTTATTTAACTCTATTTTTATTATTATTAATAATACATTTATTATTTCACTCTGATCTTCTTCTTCTTATTATTATTATTATTATTGCATTCATTATTTTCCTGTATTTATTATTACATGTATTATTTTACTCTATTATTATGAAAAGGATACATAAGCACATTTACATTGAAGAAGATGAGAATAAGGATTTGATCAGAGTTGGACAGTCTTTTCTTAAATTTGAGCTTTATGTCAATATTCAAAAACATTTAACCTACTGATGCCTCAATTAATGTTATATTATTGGTAGCTATTTTTATTTCTGAAATTTCCCACCCTCGACTTATACTGGAGTCAATGTTTTCCCAGTTTTTTTGTGGTAAAATCAGGTGTCTCGGCTTATACTCAGGTCGGCTTATACTCGAGTATATACGGTACATTAAGATTAAAATAATCATACATAAAAACATATTTAAATACAATCCAATGTTAAGACACAGGTTAGCTGGTATTCCCTTTTTACACATACTTTTAAACCGCTAGCTGCAGGAAATCTACTGACCGGAAGGTTGGCAGTTCAAAGCCGCAAGTCTGGGTGAGCTCCCTCTGTTAGCCCTAGCTTTTGCCAACCTAGCAGTTCAAAACTATGCAATGTGTAAATGTTTTCCCAGTTTTTTTGTGGTAAAATTAGGTGCCTCGGCTTATATTCTGGTCGGCTTATATTAGAGTAGATAGATACGGTATATATGGATATCAGAGTTTCAGAAGATTTTGTTTTTAAAAGTACAAACCTGCTGAGGAATTATTGTTCTCACCAAAAAATAACTCTTCTACCGATGAGTTTGAACTTACTTCCTCATTCCACTTTAATCCCCCTTTAAAAAATAATATAGTCATTTGGTTTGTGTATGTGTTTGTGACATGTGTTCCAAATGTCTCTGAAAAGTTTCCCCAAATTAATGTTCTGTCTCCCAGGGGTTTGATTTGCATTTTCTTATGGTTGTAGGAAATAGCACCTGTTTGCATTTCTTCCAGGGCTCTTGCAGATTCTGCAGCACCCTGATAGTTAACCATTAGCAGAATTTGTAGCCAGCTCAGCAAAGTCTTTGCTGCTGAAAGCTTGCAATGTATCTTTTTGTTCTGGAGACTGCCCCCTTTTCCTGGGGATGAAATCTCCATTTTGAGAAGCCTTTTGCCTTCTAGACAGAAGAGAAAAGAACTCAGATGTGCTTGTGTGGTCAAGCCAGGCCAGCTCAGACAAGCCATCGTAAGTACTGACCTCTTGCCTATAGAACTGGTGCTGAGTTCAGATAGGGGAAGACCTGCTCTTTCCAAAGGTAGCAACTCAGCACTGGGGCAAAGAATATCCCAGGATTTCTTTGCCATTGGGAGAAGCTCTAATTACTTTGTCTCCAAGCTAGCTTTGAGCTTATATAGTGAAAGACCTGCTCTTTTTGATATAACAGCTCAGGGCTAGGGTAGAGAAGATCTCAGGATCTCTTCGCCATTGGAAGAAGTTAACCCAGCAACTAAGGGTAAAAGCAAGAAAGGAACATCTGCAAGGTTTTATAAGTTGACTATTTGTATTTGTAACCTCAGCAATTTGTGCCAAGTCTGCCAAGGACTTTGAGAAAATAAAATCTTGTTTGATTGTTCAACTTGAAGTGACTTTGGTTCCTGGGATTCCTGAGCTTCAAAGTAAGGCCCCCGCAGTTCACCCGGGCAAAGAAAGAAGCACATCTTAAATCTCTAAAAGGTGTGACGGCATAGAGGGGTTAACATTACCATTTCTTACTTTTGCTGAAAATGCTTCTATTACCCACAAAGCAAAAAGTTACTTTCATACTGTGATGAAGAAGGGAATCCTTGCTCTATCATGACCCCAGGCTCCGAAAGACACTTGAGAGTTGTAGTCCAGAAAGGCTTGGAGGAGCAAAGCCTCTTCGTTCTTGCCTCATACACTTCTCTGCTTGAAGGATGGAAAGAAATCGAACTTGAAAAGCTCCATTCTGTGTGTGTGTGTGTTAGATGTCCTCAGTGGGATTAATTTAGATCCACAAATCCAAGTAAAAATCCTGCTTGGTTCTCTTCTGACAACACTAATTATACGAGCTCATATATTTCTCTCTCTTGGGTAGTAAAAATATTGTGCAGCACCATTAGAACCCTGCTTCGTCTTAAACTAGATCTCCCGCAATGCTGCCCTCCCACACCCTGGCATCTTGTTTGGAGAGGTTCTGCTTATTTAAAACAGTGATTATTTCACTCCAGAGACTGCGATTTTGCTCACATTCAGTGACTACCTTTTATAAAGTTGTTTTCTGTTCTGTTGTCAAAGGCTTTCATGGCCGGAATCGCTGGATTGCTGTGAGTTTTTCAGGCTGTATTGCCTTGTTTCAGAATAATTCTCTCCTGATGTTTCACCCACATCTGTGGCAGGCATCTTCAGAAGTTGTGAGGTCTATTGGAAACTAGGATAGCCTAGTTACTTACCATATATACTCAAGTATAAGCCGACCCAAATATAAGCCGAGGCATCTCATTTTACCACAAGAAACTGGGAAAACATTGACTCAAGTACAGTAGAGTCTCACTTATCCAAGCTAAACGGGCCAGCAGAAGTTTGGATATGGATGTGGGCGAAATGTCAGGAGAGAATGCTTCTGGCACATTGTTTTCTGTTGGTCACGAAGAGTCAGAAGTGACTGAATGAATAAACATAAAGCCATGGTTCCAATATATCTCACAACCCCTAAGGATGCCTGCCACAGATGTGGGCAAAATGTCAGGAGAGAATGCTTCTGGAACATTGTTTTCCATTGTTGTTCCACCCTTTTGTCCCTCCAGAAAGATTGTAACACTCTTGGGCAGCGTGAACACCGGGAACCAACACAGAGGCCAATAAACAATCTAATATCTTTATTAAAGCAATTAAAGATTCAAACAAAAATAAGCAGAATAGATAGTCAAGCAGTTGACCTTTTAGAAAAGATCAGAATTAGTCCAAAAAGTGAAAGTCTTATGTCCAGTATTAGAGTCCAAAGTCCAAAGCCCAATAACCGAAACACACTCAAACTTACTGGAAGTTCGAGTGGGGAAAGGAGCAAAGTTCCTCAGGAAAGTACTTGAAGCAATAGTCCAAAGCAAGGTTTCAAGGCAAGGCAAGGCTGTTCCTGATGGATCTGAAACGCAGTCCAAACTTGACAAGGGACGAGTCACAACGCCCGGTCTACTCAAGAGTAAACGCACCAACCGGCCGCTCAGGAACAAGAGACGATGTATTCTTCAGTCAAAGTTAAGTTGACACCGCGACAGAGATTCTGGGCGCAGAATTTTTATTGCAGTTCAAGAGCTTCCCCAAAGCAGGTGCTTGACTCCCCAAATCTTCCCAAGAGAAACGAGCTGCTAACAACGACGAGCCAGATGCCTGCCTCCCCAATTCTTCCCAAGGGAACTGGCTTAGCCACAATCACCTCACTCTGCTAATATCGCACTTCTCCTTAAACTTTGTCTTTGAGAGCGGTCTGTTTTGAAAGTAGCCCTTCTATCAAACTCCAAACTCTCCGGAGATCCGGGGAGAGCCGGCACCGTCCCAAGGGCATTCCTAATTGGCTCTGGCACGGCAATGTCAACAGGAGACATCTGGAAAGGGATTGAATCTTGCTGAGGTGGGGAAAAACCCAAATCCTCTTCAGTTTGATCAGCAATGGCTGTGGGATCAGGGGCCAAAGGAGCCTGCGACATCACAAAGATGCGCAATACCTTCCTGATTGAAATGAATTGGCAAAAATTATGAAATTGCCTTTTCAGCGCCGCAATGATCAGTTATCCTGATTTCTTCCTGTCCCATTGAACATCGTACGGGGGAGCCTTGAGGCAGCCACCACGTCTCAACCAACTTCAAAGGATTGAAATGAAAACTGGAAGGCATTTGGTATGCCGACAGAGTGGGATGGAGATACTACAGCCTCGACTCCAGTCTCTCCTCCGCAGCCCACCTGATGGTTCCTTATTGGTACTTATAAATGGTTTTGGAAGAAATTATTCAATCACTCTGTCCTGGAGATAACACAGAGAGGAACTTTGTGCTTAAATCAAGATGTGAGGCAACATCACTTGCTGGATCTTGCCTGCCATTCCTTTAAATCAGACGAAGCCAAAGCCCTCCAAGTTCTTTTGTCTGAGAGATAAAATAAATGTTGAAAGAAGTGGGGGGGGGGGGGAAGGGGGAAACTTCAAGGGGAAAACAACTAACCTGAAAGGAATGTCACATTCCTGTCATATTCATTCACATTTTTTCCCTTAAAATAATTTGAATTTTTCTTCTGTTGTTTCTCTAGGCTGATTTCTTTTGAGCAAATGTATTTTACTTCCTAGTGTTTGAACTACAAAAAAAATGAATCTCAAATATTGCAGCTTTTGAAAGTGTATCATCAGCTACAGTGTGGAGTTATACAGTAGTAGAAGGACTGGTTTAAAGGTTTTTCCCTGATATGAAATCTAGTCGTGTCCGACTCTGGGGGTTGGTGCTCATCTCCATATCTAAGCTGAAGAGCCAGCATTGTCCGTAGACACCTCCAAGGTCATGTGGCCACTGGCATGACTGCATGGAATGCCATTACCTTCCCACAGGAGCAGTGCCTATTGATCTACTCACATTTGCATGTTTTCAAACTCCTAGGTTGGCAGGAGCTGGGGCTAACAGTGGGAGCTCACCCCGCTCCCCAGATTCGATCAGCAAGTTCAGTAGCTCAGTCCAGAATTTTGCACTGAATATTTGTGTGTGAAAAATTGTAGCCTTTGCTTCACTCCCTTATATTTAGAAGCTGGGGCTAACAGTGGGAGCTCACCCCGCTCCCCGGATTCGAACCGCCGACCTTTCAGTCAGCAAGTTCAGCAGCTCAGTCCAGAATTTTACGCTGAATGTTTGTGTGTGAAAAATTGTAGCCTTTGCATCACTCCCTTACATTTAGAAGCTGGGGCTAACAGCGGGAGCTCACCCCGCTCACTGTATTTGAACCGTTGACCTTTCAGTCAGCAGGTTCAGCAGCTCAGTCCAGAATTTTACGCTGAATGTTTGTGTGTAAAAAATAGTAGCCTTTGCATCACTCCCTTACATTTAGAAGCTGGGGCTAACAGTGGGAACTCACCCTGCTCCCCGGATTCAAACCGCTTACCTTTCAGTCAGCAAGTTCAGCAGCTCAGTCCAGAATTTTACGCTGAATGTTTGTGTGTGAAAAACTGTAGCCTTTGCATCACTCCCTTACATTTAGAAGCTGGGGCTAACAGTGGGAGCTCACCCCCTCTCCATGGATTCAAACTGTCAACCTTTCCATCAGCAAGTTCAGCAGCTCAGTCCAGAATTTTCAGCTGAATATTTGTGTGTGAAAAATTGTAGCCTTTGCATCACTCCCTTACATTCAGAAGCATTATTGTAAAGATCAGCCTCATCTCTCAGGAGTACAACGAAGTGTATCATCACTACATTTCTTTTTTTTAAAAAATAACATATTTTTATAATGTCAGGAATGGATGATAGAGGGAGGAGGAAAATTACGTCTGGACAAGAGGTGTACGCTAAGCCTCAGAAGGAGACAAAGAGAGAGAGAGACATCATGGAAAATTTGATTCAATGTCAAGAAATTGTTTTTGCGTCTTTTCCAAAAAAAAAAAAAAAAAAATCTGCTGTCACTTCCCGAACAGAAGCCATGAATTTCAGTCAGGTGTCACATTTCCAGAGCTGTCGGCTGGAGCATTCCGGCTGGGCTGAAGGATACAAAGAGAGGTCACGTGCGGCTCTATTGTGCTATAATTCACAACAGGATGATGATTAACGGACAGGAGGCCCTTGTAAAATACAGTGCAAACTCTGTGGATAAATTCGCGCTCCTTTGACAGGCCTATCTTTTATGATGCGCGCCTCGCAGATGACTTGTGTCTTCAGGCACAGGCTGGAAAGTTTGCTAGCACATTGCACAAAAGCTGAGGAACCGGATGTCTCCAGGTGGTACGGATGGCAATGCCCATAACCCCTTTGTCAGTGATTACACTAGTTAAGAGGGATTACAATCCAAAACACATGGAAAATAGTAGTATTCTTACTCTTAATTGGGGAATTTGGAATCAATGCTAGTCTTGCAGCAACACTGATGGCTCAACGGAAAAGAACTCAATGGCTGCCCCACACAGTGGATCTAAATCTCTTTCAAGGCTGTTAAGAAAGGGAATTCAATTTACCCTTAAATTGACTTCAATAGCATTCTAATATATTCATTTCTGGATTTTAATACGCCCACAATCTTTTGGCAACGTGCACAGGCATCTTTATAGACTTACATCTTTTTTATGCACCCCATAGCAGCTATGGTCTAAGTGAAACTACAACAAATCCTGAACATTTTCTGCAACTTGGTCATTGAATTCTGTCCAGGGATATAATAATATAATAATAATAATAATTTTATTTTTATACCCTACCACCATCTCCCCAGAGGGACTCGGGGCGTCTCACAGATATAAAACCAGCATACAGAGTATCAAATACAAAAAACACATAGATAAAATTAAAAGGCATAAAATAAAATCATATATGCTCGCTCTATGCAATAATATTTTTACTGAGCGTCATGTTAAAATATATTATTTTTCCAGTATTGGGATTTTTATTATTTATCTATTTATTTATTTATTTATTTATTTATTTATTTATTTATTTTAAAGCTAAGTGTATTGTTTAAATACTCCCAGTTTGGCTCGGAGTGGTTTACAGAAATAGATTAAAACATAGAATCATAGAATCATAGAATAGTAGAGTTGGAAGAGACCTCATGGGCCATCCAGTCCAACCCCCCGCTAAGAAGCAGGAAATCGCACTCAAAGCACCCCCGACAGATGGCCATCCAGCCTCTGCTTAAAAGCCTCCAAAGAAGGAGCCTCCACCACACTCTGAGGCAGAGAGTTCCACTACTGAACAGCTCTCTCTCACAGTGAGGAAGTTCTTCCTGATGTTCAGGTGGAATCTCCTTTCCTGTAGTTTGAAGCCATTGTTCCGTGTCCTAGTCTGCAGGGCCGCAGAAAGGAAGCTCCCTCCCTCCTCCCTATGACTTCCCTTCACGTATTTGTACATGGCTATCATGTCTCCTCTCAGCCTTCTCTTCTGCAGGCTAAACATGCCCAGCTCTTTAAGCCGCTCCTCATAGGGCTTGTTCTCCAGACCCTTAATCATTTTAGTCGCCCTCCTCTGGACGCTTTCCAGCTTGTCAACATCTCCCTTCAACTGTGGTGCCCAGAATTGGACACAGTGTGATTCCAGGTGTGGTCTGACCAAGGCAGAATAGAGGAGAGCATGACTTCCCTGGATCTAGACGCTATTCCCCTATTGATGCAGGACAGAATCCCGTTGGCTTTTTTAGCTGCCGCTTCACATTGTTGGCTCATGTTCATCTTCCTCCCCACGAGGACTCCAAAATCTTTTTCACATGTACTGCTGTCAAGCCAGGCATCATCCCCCATTCTGTATCTTTGATTTCCATTTTTTCTGCCGAAGTGAAGTATCTTGCATTTGTCCCTGTTGAACTTCATTTTGTTAGTTTCGGCCCATCTCTCTAGTCTGTCAAGATCGTTTTGAATTCTGCTCCTGTCTTCTGGAGTGTTAGCTATCCCTCCCAGTTTTGTGTCATCTGCAAACTTGATGATCGTGCCTTCTGACCCTTCGTCTAAGTCGTTAATAAAGATGTTGAACAGAACCGGGCCCAGGACAGAGCCCTGCGGCACTCCACTTGTCACTTCTTTCCATGATGAAGACGACGCATTGGTGAGCACCCTTTGGGTTCGTTTGCTTAGCCAATTACAGATCCACCTAACCGTAGTTTTGTCTAGCCCACATTTTACTAGTTTGTTTGCCAGAAGGTCGTGGGGGACTTTATCGAAGGCCTTACTGAAATCCAGGTAGGCTACATCCACGGCATTCCCTGTATCGACCCAACTCGTAACTCTATCAAAAAAAGAGATCAGATTAGTCTGGCATGACTTATTTTTGGTAAATCCGTGTTGACTATTAGCAATGACTGCATTAAGAGGGAATACAATCCAAAACACATGGAAAATAGTAGTATTCTTACTCTTAATTGGGGAATTCGGAATCAATGTTTGTCTTGCAGCAACACTGATAGCTCAACGGAAGAGAACTCAATGGCTGCCCCACACGGTGGACCGAACTCTTCTTCAAGAAAGGTGGGGCTGGTCAACACGTTGTCATCCAGGCTATTAAGAAAGGGAATTTACCTTTAGATTGACTTCAGTTGCATTCTAATGTATTCATTTCTGGATTTTAATATGCCCACAATATGTCCTGACGGGGCTGAACCTCTATACCCCGCGCCTGTCGCACCTTCACCTTGCTCAATATACCAGGCTGTACACAGGTTGAAGTCTTTTGTAGTTTATTAGGAAATAGGAATTAATAAATAGTTCTTAAAAGCAAAAGTAAAGTTCCAAAAGATTGTTGCAAAATCAGGGCTATAAAGAATAATCCAAGAAAACGTTAGGCATAAAACATGGTGCATGACAAAGTCCCATGAACTTCAATACATAAAGCTGCAAGATAATCCGGGAAAGCAAGAGATTGCTTCTTGACGCCAAACGAGACGTTGTTTTTGACAAACGTTTCTCTCTCAGCACACCCTTTTAATATTCTCTGCATAGTATGAATGGATTTCTTTGGCTTCTGACCTCTCTCTTATTTGCTATTCTAACACTCCTGCGAACCCAGAATTCCAGACGGCCAGCTCGATCTAGAGATGCCGTTTCATCAAGGCCAGACGGCTTGTTAGCAGCAGCCTCTGTCTGTATGCTATCTAACTGGGAGCTGTCCTCCCTTTACACCTGGCTAGCTTCAGTATCATCAACACCATTCCCTGCCATGGGAATTCCTCCCTGCTCCTCATCTCTCACAGCAGGGACACTCTGAACCTGAATCCCATAATTCCTATCAGAGTCATCTTGAACCTGAATCCCATCATCTTGAACATCTGGAACCTGAATTCCACAATCCCCATCAGAGTCACTCTGAGACTCCAGCTGAGTCACAACAGCCCCCAAGTTCTAACAAGTGCCTCAGGAGAGGCATACAGAGGCTCAGCCCTTTCTTGTGCTCTTGGGAAGAGGGCCCGCTCCCACCCCTAGCCCCACCCTTTAGTCCTAAAAGGCCTCTCAGAAGAGGTATAGAGGCTCAGCCCTGTCTCGCGCTCTTGGGAAGAGGGCCCGCTCCCACCCCTAGCCCCACCCTTTAGTCCTAAAAGTCCTCTCAGGAGAAGTATAGAGGCTCAGCCCTGTCTCGCACTCTTGGGAAGAGGCCCCGCCCCCACACCTAGCCCCACCCTTTAGTCCTAAAAGGCCTCTCAGGAGAGGTATAGAGGCTCAGCCCTGTCTCATGCTCTTGGGAAGAGGCCCCGCCCCCACCCCTAGCCCCACCGTTTAGTCCTAAAAGGCCTCTCAGAAGAGGTATAGAGGCTCAGCCCTGTCTCGCGCTCTTGGGAAGAGGGCCCGCTCCCACCCCTAGCCCCACCCTTTAGTCCTAAAAGGCCTCTCAGGAGAGGTATAGAGGCTCAGCCCTGTCTCGCACTCTTGGGAAGAGGCCCCGCCCCCACACCTAGCCCCACCCTTTAGTCCTAAAAGGCCTCTCAGGAGAGGTATAGAGGCTCAGCCCTGTCTCATGCTCTTGGGAAGAGGGCCCGCTCCCACCCCTAGCCCCACCCTTTAGTCCTAAAAGGCCTCTCAGGAGAGGTATAGAGGCTCAGCCCTGTCTTGCGCTCTTGGGAAGAGGGCCCGCTCCCACCCCTAGCCCCACCCTTTAGTCCTAAAAGTCCTCTCAGGAGAAGTATAGAGGCTCAGCCCTGTCTCGCACTCTTGGGAAGAGGCCCCGCCCCCACCCCTAGCCCCACCCTTTAGTCCTAAAAGGCCTCTCAGAAGAGGTATAGAGGCTCAGCCCTGTCTCGCGCTCTTGGGAAGAGGGCCCGCTCCCACCCCTAGCCCCACCCTTTAGTCCTAAAAGTCCTCTCAGGAGAAGTATAGAGGCTCAGCCCTGTCTCGCACTCTTGGGAAGAGGCCCCGCCCCCACACCTAGCCCCACCCTTTAGTCCTAAAAGGCCTCTCAGGAGAGGTATAGAGGCTCAGCCCTGTCTCATGCTCTTGGGAAGAGGCCCCGCCCCCACCCCTAGCCCCACCGTTTAGTCCTAAAAGGCCTCTCAGAAGAGGTATAGAGGCTCAGCCCTGTCTCGCGCTCTTGGGAAGAGGGCCCGCTCCCACCCCTAGCCCCACCCTTTAGTCCTAAAAGGCCTCTCAGGAGAGGTATAGAGGCTCAGCCCTGTCTTGCACTCTTGGGAAGAAGCCACGTCCACTCCTCTAGCTCCGCCTCCTGTGTCCTAACAGGCACCTCAGGTGCTCAGCCCTGTCTCTGGCACTTGGGAAGAGGCCCCGCCCCTCCTCTGGCCCCGCCCCCATGTCCTAATAGGTGCCATCACCGCCCCCCTGGATCGCTCCAGCGCTCACCAGGGGGCTGTAGCGGCCACTTTCGGAATCACTGGTCTAAGTGAAACTACAATGAATACTGAACATTTTCTGCAACTTGGTCATTTAATTCGGTCCAGGTATACGCTCTCCCTGTGCAATATTGTTTTTACTGAGCGTCATGTTTAAATTTATTGTATCTTGCACTCCTCACCTGGAATAATACTGTGACCAGACCTCACCTGGAATAATACTGTGACCAGTTCTGGGCACGGAAATTCAAGAATATAGACAAGCTAGAATAGTGGTTCTCAACCTGTGGGTCCTCGAGTGTTTTGACCTACAACTCCCAGAAACCCCAGCCAATCTACCAGCTGTTAGGATTTCTGGGAGTTGAAGGCCAAAACATCTGGGGACCCACAGGTTGAGAACTACTGACCTAGAACATGTCCAGAAATGTTCAATGGTTTGGAAGCCAAGCTCTATGAGGAATGGCTTGGGAGCATGGTTTAGTTGAGAGGTCTTGTGGGCTCTTGTGTACAATACAATACAATACATCAAGTCAGCCCATCAGCTGATAGGATCATAGCTCTAATAATCAGAAAGAATATAATGAACCCAGGGGAAATTTTCATAATTTTCAAAATGGCATTGAAAAACTACACACTCATACACATATACACATATCTATATATATAAAAGAGTGATGGCATCACGGCGACCCACAAAACAACAAAACTACAAGCCCCCCCAACCTCGAAATTTGACAACACAACCCATCATCCATGCCTCTAGGTTGATACAACAAAAAGCAAAGAAAAATAAAGTCCTAATTAGAGGGAGAGAAATAATTGTTTTTATCCAATTGCTGCCACTTAGAAGGCTAAGCTCTGCCCACTTGATCTCCTAGCAACCCACTCAGCCCAGTGTTAATAAAAGAATAAAAAATAAAATAAATACAAATAATACAATAAAAATAAAAAATACTAAAACAATTAATACAATAAAATACTATAACAAAATAACTAAAAACAATACAACAAAATAATAAAATATAATAAATAAAAAAGATAAGTTACAATAAAATTAATTTAAAAAATACAAATAATGTCAAATAAAAATTCCACAACTTTTAACCAATACCACCACCACTTTGCCACAGCAACGCGTGGCCGGGCACAGCTAGTAATATATATACATGGCTTGGCTGATCCATCTCTAAAAATGGAGGCTCTAGTTAATATTTGGAAAGGGAAGGAAGGAACTAGATAATATCCTCAATTGCAAAGATATATCACGATTATCAAAGTCAGAATCATCCATGCCATAATGTGTTTTAATTTCTATGTATGGTTATGAAAGCAGAGCAGTGAAGAAAGCTCACAAGATGAGAATATTTCATGAAAAATGTGGAGCTGTGGAAGCGTTCTGTGGATACCATGGACTGTTAAAAAGATAAATGAATGGATCTTAGAGCAAATAAAATCTGAACGATAAGAAGCCGAAATGACTAAATTGAGACTATTATATTTCGGACATATCGTGTGATGACACAAGTCATTGGAAATGGCAATAATTCTCAATAAAGTGGAAGGCAGTAAGCAAAGAGTAAGGCTGCATTACAAATGAGTTGATGAATTCGAAGAAGCCCAGCCCTGAGCTTGAAAGAATCGAGCAAGGCTGTTAATAATGGTCCCTTGGATGGCTTTCATTCAGAGGGTCACCATAAATCCAAGACAACCTGACAGCCTATCAACCCTCTCTCGCTCTTCACTTAATAAGTTGGTATGCCTTGGTGTGTCTCCTATTTGCTATTAATTTGGAAAGATTATTCCGGCACCATTAAGGGTGCCTGGATTAGATGACACATTACAGTGCCATGTTCATCTCAGGGGTGTTATTGACAGCTTTATGAGCAAAGGACTTATTAAAATGTTGTGAAGGTAGGAAGATGGATTGTTCAGTGGCTTTAGGCAAATGGGGCTGGGTTTTTTTTTAGTTTACCCACTGCTTTTCATCTTTTTAAAATGAGTATGGAGAGGTCCACTTTATTTATAATATGTTGTGATTATGTCTTGTGGATCCGTCATGCTGTTTGCTTCAGGTGCAAGGCATATTGACTGGGGAGACGAGCTGCAACTGGAAGGTTTTGAAGATCCATCTGCCCTCTTCACAGCTTCTTTGGATTATGTTTTTGGTCCACTCTCTTGTCTCCGGTGCAGTGAGAGTATAGTTGGGTTGTGTTCTGTCACGCGCTGGGTCTGTAACTATTGTCCTTGTATAGGACGTATACTTTATGCCCAGCGGGAAGCCAGGGTGCCTAAAGAGAGGTTCTTGAGGATTTTCCTGAAAGGGATGGTCTTTTGAGTCTTTAATGAAGTAACAAAGTTTTTATTGTTGAACAAATAATAAATCTTCAAGGAGTCAAATAACACTTTAAGGTTTCCTTAATAAACTGTTGGCTTTTCAATCTTGTCCCCAGAGGACGGGCAATCGACTTTGGATAACTGTACTTTCTCTGTAAGAAGAAAACCCCCTTATAACCTCTCCCAGGCTGTCTATCATATGGGCTTAGCTGATGTGGGATCTACTACCGATTCCAAATGCATCTGGGTATCGAGTAGACCTACCAACCAAGGCTTGCAGATGTTTCAGCTGGGGTTCCATGGATCTGTGAGGCTGTTCACTCTCCGAGGTTTCTTTGGAAACTTTAGGGCTGTTTCCCTCAGGAGCTGTGAGGTTGAGAGGCTGTGAGCTCTCAGCCAGAGCTTTTGGGACTTTTCCCCTGGAATTTCTGTTTCTGTTTTCTCGGATGTTCTATATCCCCGGATGTTATTGAGATATGAAGCTTTTCTATGGGACAAGCTGGTCTACATCCTATAGCTGAGCTTCCTTAAGTGAGACTGACTTAAAAGTGGCTCCTTCCCTCCGAGAGCCCTGAACAAGGGGCGGAACCAAAATTAATGATGGTGGACAGGCAGCCTGCCCTATGACTGCAAACACTAGCAGAAAGAAAATAAAGTTGGAGCTTCTGATACAGCTGTACCAGCACAGGTTGGGTTGAGTTGCCTTGGTCCTGCCTTCCATCAGAAAGCAGCCCAGTTGCTGGATTCCTCTTGGGACTCTGAAGAAGGTTGAGGAACATGTCAAGGGTAACACTGGCCTCCACTGATCCTGCACTAGGTTGCTTCCCCTTCTTGGTTCTTTCTAGGTTCAAATCAGTTTAAATAGGGTTTAGGATGAATAAGGTAGCCATTCAGAACTCACGATCTCTATCCTTGTATGGTTTATATCAGTGGTTCCCAACCTTTTTTCACCAGGGACCACTTTGACCAGGGACCACTTTGACCAGAGACCATTTGACAAGAGACCACTTTGACAAGAAAGACACCATTTTGACCAGGGATCGCTTGACCAAGTACCACTTTGACCAGGGATCACTTTGACCAGGGACCATTTGATAATAGATCACTTTGACAAGAAAAAGACCACTTTATTTATTTATTTATTTACAGTATTTTTATTCCGCCCTTCTCACCCCGAAGGGGACTCAAGGCGGATCACATTATACACACATAGGGCAAACATTCAATGCCCATAAACACATCAAACAGAGACTGAGACAGAGACAGACACAGAGGCAATTTAACCTTCTCCTGAGGGGATGTTCGATTCTGGCCTCAGGGGGGAGCAGCTGCTTCATCATCTACTCTGATGGCACTTCCTCATTCCAAGTCATAAATTAGTTAAACTTGCCTCCCCACTTTTATAAGTGGTACCTTATTTCCTACTTGATAGATGCAACTATCTTTCGGGTTGCTAGGGACAACTTTGACCAGGGTCCATTTTGACCTGGGTCTGCTTTGAACAGGAACCACTTTGATCAGGCACCACTTTTGACCTGGGACCACTCTCCAACATTAGTACCAAAATGATTACTAATCAGTTTTTGGTCAACTTTAGATCTGGTTTCGTTATCTGGGGTGCTGATTCAGAAAATTGCATTGGATGGACCACATCTGCTCTAGTTTCTGATACAGAACATATGCCATCTAGTAATCGAGATCTGCTTGATCACAGAAAACCATATTTAATCATCTCGAGCTGATGTGATCTATCCAATGCAATTTTCTGAATCAGCAACCTAAAGAACCCCAGGAACAGGCCTAAAAACAGAGCTATCAAGAAAAAAAATTCTGGTTGTGTTGTGTTATTATCCATAGTAGTAACAGTGAGGCCACGGACCATATTTTAGTTTTTGAGGACCACTGGTGGTCCACGGACCATTGGTTTATATCAACCCAAGTCTCTCTGTCTGGTTTCATTATTCCACTTTTGATTACTAGTCCACCCTTTCTCCAACGCTCCTTTTTTGGCAATGAAAACAAGCACAGCAGAATGCTGGATTCATAATAGAAAGGCAATATTTTGAAAGAAAAATCATCTTTTCCACTTACTAGCTTGAAGTGCTTTTGCTGATTCCGAAACTTTGTTTACATTTTCCGTTTTCCAGGATCATTTAATGTAATCCTTTGTCCCCAATACAGCAACAAAACAAAGCACAAGGCGCACACACACCAACCATGACTCACTCCCAGATTAACCTCCTAATCCCACGTTTAATGTATGAAAAGAACTCTCCAAGGGAAGTCGGGCTGAGCTTCTAGTGGGCAGATAAAACTGTATTGTCAGGCCTTTGGCTTTTAAATTACTTTTTAAAATCTGCTTCTTCTGTTCTTTTTATATATACATTGTGGTTTTATTGTTTGTTTCTTTTTGGGCCCTGTGGGCAGAAAAGTGATTTATGAATGACAACAAACAAGCAAACAACTCTTTGGAAACATGCAAAAAAAGATGCTGGGGTTTTTGATTGTGTGAGATTTGGGCTCCGAGGAGTGAGTTTGCAATGATGCCTACTTGTAGCTACACCCCAGAAATACTGAGGCTCCAAAATCAACACTTATTTATCTTCTGTGATTGGTGAGAAGTCCAAAAAAGGCTCCAAAAAAGGTCAAGGTAAACGTTTTCCTCTGACATTAAGTCTAATTAATTAAGTCTATTCTGGAGGTTGGTGCTTATCTCCATTTCTAAGCCGAAGAGCCGGCGTTGTCCGTAGACTCCTCCAAGGTTATGTGATTCACATGACTGTATGGAACGCTGTTACCTTCCCGCCTGAGCGGTACCTATTGATCTACTCACATTGGCATGTTTTCGAACTGCTAGGTTGACAGAAGCTGGGGCTAACAGTGGGAGCTCACCCCGCTCCTCGGATTCGAACTGTTGACCTTTCGGTTTTAAACATATTCCCCTTCAAATTTAGGTACTTTTCATAGCGATGAATGAGCTTGGGAAGAAGTGGGAGAATTTCATGACGAAGGAATTCCCAAGCTCATTGCTTCTGAGAATTCGCCCCAGTTTTCTAGCTCTTTACAATATTGGGAAATCCTTTTTTTTTACTTCTCAGAAGTCCTTTATTTAGAATGTAGGCAACTGCAACTTAGTTGACAACCAAGACCACTCTTTCAAATACTGAAACACCGGGCATGATGTCCTAATGATGTATGGTTTGTTCCTGTTTTGTGCTTCTAGGAAATTCTCTCCTTGACATTTCTGCTTTCCCCCTTTAAGCTGGGAACTGCCACTTCCATGCCGACAACAAACATATTTTGAGTAATGACTGGGTTTCCTTTCTGCTTCTCATAACCTCCTTCAACATTAGAAACCGGGCAGTGCAAGACGGACAACAATCCTAAAATATTCTTATCTGATTTTGAGGCATCTCAGCATAATATCCCAATGAGTTATTACTATCATAGAGAGACAGACAGCCATAACTCTCATATTATTACAGATGAGTTGGGCTCCTGCCCTTGTTTAGTCTACAGAGCAGCTTGTTTGTAAGATTTATATGCGGCATTCTGATTGAACGAGGCTCAAGGCAGCTTACAATATATATATATATATATATATATATATATATATATATATATATATATATATATATATATATAAATAATGTACACACACATACAAATCCACCTGTTGCAAAGCCACGACACTCAGTAATTTTTAGTCTCTTGGATAATGGATAGAATAAGGGTATTCAACCTTCCCTCCGGTCCTACAACTGGAGATGATATATAATATATATTTTTTCCTAATATAAGCATAAAACCTTGTGGAAGTGTATTTAGTCACATTTTAAATGGTTTCAGATCCGATGCTGGCAGACCAAACTTGGATGTTTTCCAAGTTAGCTATGGCAGACTAATGGGATACATCATTCCATGCAACCCGCTGCAACCCAAAACCCACTGAAAATCTCACTCTACTGTACATATCAACTTCATTAAAAAGTAGTCAAAAATAAAATGATGGTGAAGGGTGATTCCTCATTTTAAAGAGGAATCATCCTTCATGGAGACCGCCATTATAGTGCTTGCTGCAAGTTTTGAAAATTGTTTCATTTGATATGTTAATTGGTTTTTTTTTATATTAGGATGATGTTTTAATCTGATTTTGTACTGCGGTCAGATGTATTTGTATGAATTTTATATGTTGTACGCCGCTTTGAATCCCACCAATGGGAGAAAAGCGGGATAGAAATAAATTATTATTACTATTATTATTTTATTATGACACAGCAAACAAGATAGATATGCTAAAATAATAATAATAATAATAATAATAATAATAATAATAATAATAATAATAATAATTTATAATGACACAGCAAACAAGATAGATATGCTGGATTTCATTTCACAAAATCACAAGTCGAACACTTCCCAAGTGTCTAGGACTGTGTGATGTATTTTTGGATGATGCGCAAAAGGCCACCCTATTATTATTATTATTATTATTATTATTATTATTATTATTATTATTATTATTATCACAGCAAACAAGATAGATATGCTGGATTTTGTATCTCAAAATCACAAGTCGAACTCTTTCCAAGTGTCTAGGACTGTGTGATGTATTTTCGGATGATGCGCGCAGATCCCAGCAGGGTGGCCTTTTGCAGTTGGCAGATCGTAATTTTGTCAATGTCTATTGTTTCCAAATGCCGGCTGAGATCTTTTGGCACAGCACCCAATGTGCCGATCACCACCGGGACCACCTGCACTGGTTTCTGCCAGAGTCTTGATCAATATTTTCTGATGATGCGCGCAGATCCCAGCAGGGTGGCCTTTTGCTGTTGGCAGATTATTATTATTATTATTATTATTATTATTATTATTATTATTATTATTATTATTATTATTATCATCATCATCCCCTGGGCAACGTCTCTGAAGATGGCCAGTTCTCTCACACCAGAAGCGACTTGCATTATGTTCTCAAGTCGCTTCTGACACAATTTAAAAAAGCAAGTTATGGTAAAAATGTTTTTAACTTTTCAAAAGTCACTTTTTAAAAAAAAAACTCCAGACACTTTGAGCTGTGGCAAGCCTTAAAATCAACAAGAACAATGCTTGCAAATTCAATCTAGTTCTGCCAAGTAATTAAAAAAAAATACAAAAGTTCCCTTACAAAACGTAACATAACCCCTCGACTGTAAACAGAGCTCTCTGCACCTACACATTTCAAATTTGGCAGGATTCATCCCCTACTAAATCTGCAAATTTTATCCAAATATCTCTAAAACACATTATAGCCATCTGTTAATTTCCCATCTGTTCCTCTCTCCACAGTGCGGCAGAGACATACGAAGCCATGCATTTCTGAAGTGAGTCTCCGCTTTGAATGCAAGGTGAAAATGTCCATTGCCCAAAGTGTTTCCAGGCAAAGCGAGTGGCTTTCAGATGCGGTGAAGCAGAGCCTGAACCAAAACCAGTTTTCAATGCACACCCCCTAATAAGCTACACATCTGATCAGTTTCACATTTTTCTTTTCAATGGGAATTCAATTTGGCAGTCATTTTCACAAAGAACCATGGGGCTACATCATTTTTTTTTTCCTTACTCGTCTGCAGCAATATGCAAGTCCAAACCAGAGCAAAGTACCGTATATACTCAAGTATAAGCCGACCCGAATATAAGCCGAGGCACCTAATTTTACCAAAAAAACCCTGGGAAAATATTGACTCCAGTATAAGCCGAGATACGAATAAAATTACATTAATTGAGGCCTCAGTAGTTTAAATGTTTTTGAATCTTTACATCAAATTGTAATTTAATATATGACTGTTTAACTCTGATTAAATCATTATTTTCATCTTCTTCAATGTACTATATATACTCGAGTATAAGCCTAGTATTTCAGCCCTTTTTTTTAAGACTGAAAAAGCCCCGCTCGGCTTATACTCAGGTGAGGGTCCTGGTTGGCTTATATTTGGGTCAGCTTATACTCGAGAATATATGGTACATTTATTATTTTTCTCTATTATTATTAGTATTATTACATGTACAGTAGAGTCTCACTTATCCAACACTTGCTTATCCAACGTACTGGATTATCCAACGCATTTTTGTAGTCAATGTTTTCAATATATTGTGATATTTTGGTGCTAAATTCATAAATACAGTAATTACTACATAGCATTACTGTGCATTGAACTACTTTTTCTGTCAAATTTGTTGTATAACATGATGTTTTGGTGCTTAATTTCTAAAATCACAACCAAATTTAATGTTTAATAGGCTTTTCCTTAATCTCTCCTTATTATCCAACATATTCACTTATCCAACATTCTGCCGGCCCGTTTACGTTGCATAAGCGAGACTCTACTGTATTAGTTTTCTCTATTATTACATTGTGATATTTTGGTGCTAAATTCATAAATACAGTCATTACTACATAGCATTACTGCGTATTGAACTACTTTTTCTGTCATATTTGTTGTTAAACATGATGTTTTGGTGCTTAATTTGTAAAATCATAACCTAATTTGATGTGTAATAGGCTTTTCCTTAATCCCTCCTTATTATCCAATATATTCGCTTATCCAACGTTCTGCTGGCCCGTTTATGTTGGATAAGTGAGACTCTACTGTATTGGGTATTTGTGCCAAATTTGGTCCAGTGAATGAAAATACACCCTGCATATCAGATATTTACATAATAATAATAATAATAATAATAATAATAATAATAATAATAATAATAATAATAATTTTATTATGACACAGCAAACAAGATAGATATGCTGGATTTCATATCACAAAATCACAAGTCGAACACTTCCCAAGTGTCTAGGACTGTGTGATGTATTTTCGGATGATGCGCGCAGATCCCAGCAGGGTGGCCTTTTGCAGTTGCCAGATCGTGATTTTGTCGATGTCTATTGTTTCCAAATGCCGGCTGAGATCTTTTGGCACGGCACCCAGTGTGCCCATCACCACCGGGACCACCTGCACTGGTTTCTGCCAGAGTCTTTGAAGTTCAATCTTGAGGTCCTGATAGCGGCTGAGTTTTTCCTGTTGTTTTTTGTCAATGCGGCTGTCACCTGGGATGGCGACATCAATGATCCAAACCTTTTTCTTTTCCACAACTGTGATGTCTGGTGTGTTGTGTTCCAGAACTTTGCCAGTCTGGATTCGGAAGTCCCACAGTATTTTTGCGTGCTCATTTTCCAATACTTTTGCAGGTTTGTGATCCCACCAGTTCTTTGCTGCTGGGAGGTGGTACTTGAGGCAGAAGTTCCAATGAATCATTTGGGCCACATAGTTGTGCCTCTGTTTGTAGTCTGTCTGTGCAATTTTCTTACAGCAGCTGAGGATATGATCAATGGTTTTATCGGTTTCCTTGTACAGTCTATTATTATTATTATTATTATTATTATTATTATTATTATTATTTTGTTTTTATCTCCCCGAAGGGACTCGGAGCGGCTTACATGGGGCCAAGCCCAGTCCACAATAAAAACAAAGCAATAAAAACAAATAATAACAATCAAAACCAGTCATAAAATCACATTATGATTCTTAACAGTAGCTGGACTGATGACCTGAAGGTTGGTGGTTCAAATCCGCGAGACAGGGTGAGCTCTCGTCTGTCAGCTCTAGCTTCCCATGTGGGTACATGAGAGAAACCTTACGCAGGATTGTAACACATCCGGGCATCTCCTGGGCAATGTCTTTGAAGAGGGCCAATTCTCTCACTCCAGGAGCGACTTGTCTCAATTCGCTTCTGACACGATAAAAGAATGTAGAAATGTAGAAAATGTTAGAAAAACATTCAACTTTGACAAATGTGAAGATTAACCCAAGGTTAGTTGGCATTTATGTCATGTCTTGGCACAACACAAACTAATTCCGAGTAGATGTTTCCAGAGTGGATCATTTTTTTAAAAAAGTACTTTATTTAAAATTCAGTGAGGAAAAAAAAGGATCCAAACTTTGCCTTCTAAAAGAATAAAGTTTTCTTCTGAGGCAGAAAACATCCCTGTGAATTTCTGGTGCACAGAAGCAAATCTCTTGCTAAGGACAACCTTTCCAGAGCTCGCAGGGCTGGACACCCCCCGGAATAAGTGGGTTGATCTTGACTTTTTGATGCCAGCTGCTCGTCAGATAAAAGTCGGTAAGTCCTAAGCGTCAGGGGCAGTGCTAAAGGGTAACAGCAGGGCTGGGAAAGCAGCTGCACACAACTTTTTGATTCTGCTCATTTATTTAGTATTCCGAATTTAGAATACGAAGGGGCTTTTGATACATAATCCATTACAAAAAGACACCAGAGAGATGGAAGCAGGGAGGGAAAAAAAATTTGCTGCCCTAGGCATGCTTTAGTTTGTTATGCTGTTCAGGTTGCTTCATTCAGCTGTTTGTATCTAAAGGTTTATAACAAGCCAAGAGGAACTCTGGAAAAAAAAGTTGTTTTAACTTTCTACAGCTTAAAAAATCATGCACAGCAAAAAGAAAAATCAGGCGTTTTTTCCTTCATTGCTACTTTTAGCTCCGACTTTAATTTTGTTCACTGTCGGCCTCTTGTGCCGAGGGCTTGGGTTTTAATGGGCGTTTTGGTATTGTTTGTAAGCACTTGGATTATAAATGGCATAGTGGTTAGTACATCACACAAATACGGGAGACAGTCAGTCTGAATGTTTGCTAGCTTTCTTTTTTGTGCTAACTCTATTTCTATATCTAAGAATAAAATAAAAATTAAAGGTTTCCCCTGATGTTAAGTCCAGTCTTGTCTGACTCTGGGGGTTGGTGCTCATCTCCATTTCTTAGCCAAAGAGCCGGCGTTGTCCGTAGACACCTCCAAGGTCATGTGGCCATTGGCATGACTGCATGGAGCGCCGTTACCTTCCCGCCGGAGCGGTACCTATTGATCTACTCACATGTTTTCGAACTACTAGGTTGGCAGGAGCTGGAGCTAACAGCGGCCGCTCCCGCCGCTCCCGGGGTTTGAACTCTATTTCTATATCTAAGAATAAAATAGCCACGAAGAAAAGCATCCATATGTGAATCTCTTGTAACAACGATAAGGGTGAAATTAGAAAGACAGAATGATGTGGGCTATGAACACAGGGCATGTCTACACAGGTCAGAAACCCCAAATTGGGCCAGAACTATGTCCTGGGTGTCTAGATGAAATCAAGAGACTTCTAGCTCCTAATATGCAGTAAACTAAGTTAACCCATTTTTGCCCTGCATTAGCAGAAGTTGGAGAATGAGCTGGAGCTTCCCTATATTTCAGGGTTGGTATGAATAGATAGGCTGGTTTTGATTAAGGTGACTGCGTAGATCCAGCATGCAGCTCCCTTGGTGCTTAACTCACGCTCTCCTCATTTTCCTTGTCCTCTTGGCAGGACGTAGTAGCCTTCCACATGCTTAGGCCAAAAAGATGGGGGAGGAAGACACGTAGCAGCTGAGAGTCCTCTGGAGTGCTCTCAGCCACCGTGTGTCTCAACCTCCTCCTGTCATAAGGACGGTGCAAGTGGCCCCATCCTCATGCCGGGAGGACAGCTCAAAGAAGGCACGTGGCACCTGAGAGCCCTCTAGAGTGCTTTCAGCCAGTGTGTGTCTCAATCTCCTCCTGGCATAAGGATGTTACAAGTGGTCCCATCCTCATGCCGGGAGGACAGCTCAATGAAGGCACACGGCACCAGAGAGCCTCTGGAGGACTCTCAGCCACTGTGCGTCTCAATCTCCTCCCAGCATAAGGATAGTATAAGTGGCCCCATCATGCTGGGAGGACAGCTCGAAGAAGGCATGTGGCACCAGAGAGCCTCTGGAGCGCTCTCAGTCACAGTGTGTCTCAACCTCCTGCTGGCATAAGGATGGTACAAGTGGCCTCATCTTCATGCCGGGAGGACAGCTTGAAGAAGACACGCAGCACCTGAGAGCCCTCTGGAGTGCTCTCAGCCAGCTTGTGTCTCAACCTCCTTCCAGCATAAGGACAGTGCAAGTGGCCCCATTCTCATGCCGGGAGGACAGCTCAAAGAAGGCACGCGGCACCTGAGAGCCCTCTAGAGTGCTTTCAGCCAGTGTGTGTCTCAACCTCCTCCTGGAATAAGCACAGTGCAAATGGCCCCGTTCTCATGCCGAGGGGACAGCTCAATGCATGCACATGGCACCAGAGAGCCTATGAAGCGCTCTCAGTCACAGTGTGTCTCAACCTCCTGCTGGCATAAGGATGGTACAAGTGGCCCCATCTTCATGCTGGGAGGACAGCTTGAAGAAGACACGCAGCATCTGAGAGCCCTCTGGAGCACTCTCAGCCACTGTGTATCTCAGCCTCCTCCTGGCAGAAGGATGCTAGAAGTGGCCCCATCCTCATACCGGGAGGACAGTTCAAAGAAGGCATGTGGCATCTGAGAGCCCTTTGGAGTGCTCTCAGCCACCGTATGTCTCAACCTCCTCCTGGAATAAGGATGGTACAAATGGTCCCATTCTCATGCTGGGACGACAGCTTGAAGAAGGCATGCAGCACCTGAGAGCCCTTTGGAGTGCTCTTAGCCAGCGCGTGTCTCAACCTCCTCCTGGCAAGTGAGCCCATCCTTATGTCGGGAGGACAGCTCAAAGAAGGCAAGCGGCACCTTAGAGCCCTTTGGAGTGCTCTTAGCCAGCGCGTGTCTCAACCTCCTCCTGGCAAGTGAGCCCATCCTTATGTCGGGAGGACAGCTCAAAGAAGGCAAGCTGCACCTTAGAGCCCTTTGGAGTGCTCTTAGCCAGAGCGTGTCTCAACCTCCTCCTGGCAAGTGAGCCCATCCTTATGTCGGGAGGACAGCTCAAAGAAGGCAAGCTGCACCTTAGAGCCCTTTGGAGTGCTCTTAGCCAGAGCGTGTCTCAACCTCCACCTGGCAAGTGAGCCCATCCTTATGTCAGGAGGACAGCTCAAAGAAGACATGCAGCACCTGAGAGCCTCTGGAGTGCTCTCAGTCACCATATGTCTCAACCTTCTCCCGACATAAGGACGGTGCAAGTGGCCCCATCCATATGCTGGGAGGACAGCTTGAAGATGCATGCAGTGCCTGAGAGCCCTTTGTAGCACTCTCAACCACCACCTGTCTCATCCTCCTCCCGGCATAATGCCAAGAGGTCAGCCCAAGGATCAGGGGAGGAGGATGGGGAGGGGTCAGGGCACTTGATGTATGTTGGAGCTGCAGTAATACATTAGGTAGGATCACTGGGCTTCAAAAGCTTGAGACTTTACTACACTGCATAGTTTGACAGACATCTGTGACTACAATGCTTAATTGCTGATATGTGATGACTTTCAATCAAATTAGTGGACAGGTTCATTTGAATGTCATTGTATTTGAATAAACTGTTAATCTGATATTTTTATCCTGTGTGATTAACCCAAAATAGTTTATTCACTCAAGTATATCCTCACCGGATGCTATGGTTAATGCATGTGTACATTCATCACTGGAGCGTAATAGCTTTTGCCACATTCAGATCATCTGTGGTTCACTCTGAGCAAAATATTACGATGCCTCTATCATTTCCAAGGAGCTGCTTGAGTAAGATAAATACTTTAGCAGGAGACTTAAGAGTTGATAGGTTTGCCACAAGTTTAGAATTTCCTCGTATGACATGAGATCAGTGGATCATAATTAGACCGTAACGTTATCCCATCCTTCATCCAAAGAACTCGGTATGGCATTTCCTTCGATTTATTCTGACAAGTGTCACCCCATACTGTTTGTGTCTGAGAAGGGATTTGAATCCAGATTTCCATAACCGAAGTCTAAAAATGTACCCACTTGGGTCTAAACACCTTAAAGTCACCAGATCCCAGCTGATGATCTTGGAAGGTAAGCAGGGTAAGTCGTGATTAATGTTTGGGTGGGATATCACTAGCAAATACATGTTGTTCTAGGCGATATATCAGAGGAAGGAACTGGTTTGTTCCTACAATTGGATGCATCCTCTTGAACTTTTTGCAGAGTTCTCATGATGCCAGGCCGCAGTCTGTTCAGTGCCTTCCAAGTCTGTACGCCCAGGGGGAAGTTTCTCATCCGTTCTCAGCCACTGATTGAGGTTCTGGGTTTTAGCCTGCCACTTTTGGGCTCTCGCTTGCTGAGGCATTCCTGAGAGTATCTCTGTAAGTCTTAGGAAGCTGTTTCTTGATTTAAGATGACATGCTGGCTGATATCCGAACAGAGGATGAGTCGGAGATGTCAGTGCCTTGGTTCTTTCATTGCTTTCATTGCACACTGCTGGAAGGTTTTATGTTGTAAATTGTAAATTAGTTGTAAATTAGTTAAATTAGCCTCCTCACATAGAGCGGTACCTAAATTTCCTACTTGATAGATGCAACCGTCTTTCAGGCTGCATAGGTCAACAGCAAGTTAGACTATGAATGGTCGGGAGCTCACTCTAACCTGGGCTGGCTTTGAACTCATGACCTCTCAGTCAATAGTAAATTAGTTAAATTAGCCTCACATAGAGTGGTACCTAACTTTCCTACTTGATAGATACAACTATCTTTCAGGCTGCATAGGTCAACAGCAAGCTAGACTATGAATGGATGGGAGCTCACTCCGACCCGGGCTGGCTTTGAACTCATGACCTCTCTGTCAATAGTAAATTAGTTAAATTGGACTCCTTGCCTACAGCGGTACCTAAATTTCCTACTCGACAGATGCAACTGTCTTTTGGGCTGCATAGGTCAACAGCGAGCTAGACTATGAATGGTTGGGAGCTCACTTCGACCTTGGCTGGCTTCGAACTCATGACCTCTCGGTCAATAGTAAATTAGTTAAATTTGCCTCCTCGCATAGAGCGGTACCTAAATTTTTTACTCGACAGATGCAACTGTCTTTTGGGCTGCATAGGTCAACAGCAAGCTAGACTATGAATGGTTGGGAGCTCACTCCAACCTGGGCTGGCTTCGAACTCATGACCTCTCGGTCAATAGTAAATTAGTTAAATTAGCCTCCTAGCCTAGAGCGGTACCTAAATTTTTTACTCGACAGAAGCAACCGTTTTTCAGGCTGCATAGATCAACAGCAAGCTAGACTATGAATGGTTGGGAGCTCACTTCGACCTTGGCAGGCTTCGAACTCATGACCTCTTAGTCAATAGTGATTTATTGCAGATGGCTACTAACCAGCTGTGCCACTATTATTATTATTATTATTATTATTATTATTATTGACACAACGACATTGTATGACACAGCAAACAAGATAGATATGCCGGATTTCGTATCACAAAATCACAAGTCAAACACTTCCCAAGTGTTTAGGACTGTGTGATGACGACGACGATGATGTTGTCGAAGGCTTTCATGGTCGGGATCACAGGGTTGTTGTATGTCTTTCAGGCTGTGTGGCCATGTTCCAGAAGTATTCTCTACTGACGTTTCACCCACATCTATGGCAGGCATCCTCAGAGGTTTTGAGGTTGTGAAGAACCCATACCTCACAACCTCTGAGGATGCCTGCTATAGATGTGGGCGAAACGTCAGGAAAGAATACTTTTGGAACATGGCCACACAGCCCGAAAGACATACAACAACCCGATGATGATGATGATGATGATGATGATGATGATGATGATATCAGAACATAGCCATACAGCTCAGAAACCATTCAACATTCAGTATTGAGTTGCTACTAATATTGAAATACAGTAATTTGGATGATGTCCTTTTTCTCCTTTTTATCTTCCTCCTCATTTGGCTGTTGCTAAATGGAATGCAAGATGCTTGCCTTTAATATGTCATAACAATCCAGTTGTACTCTCATCTGTTCACTTTTATTCACAAACAACCATGCATTATAGTGGACATTGGCTAGTTTCCCCACATCCCCCAGTGATTCCTATCTTACAAACGAAAGAGCTTAATTATTTCTCTAGCAGAAGGATTAGGGCTCCTGCAAACCGATTCTTCTAGTTTGAACATCACTGTAGGTATAATAAATTGCATGTAGTTCATGACCAGCACATCTGCTTGAGGAATTGCTACAGTAAGAAAAAAATTCTCAGAGTAGGAAGATTAGAAAACAAAACAGGTGCAATTATGGGATGATATCATTCAGGTTGGGACCAGAGAGAATAAATTAGCAGGGAAAAATGTGGTACGGTAACTGCCGCCCAAGTAACCTTTTCATGTTTTCTCTGTTTGCATGTGTTTGTACCGTAGCCTTTCAAGACACAGCCAGGAATCTTGTGAAACAGCTGCTAAGAGAATTTCTCTTTTGTATTATTCAGAGCATTGAAGACGTTATTTGTTCTTTTTCTTCTTTTTTGGCATGTATTGTGTTTGTTAGATTTTTAAGGACTAATGTATGCCTTCATTCCAGGATCCTTCTAATCAAGGGAACGGGACTTTGTCTTGCTTCTCTGGATTTAGACTAATGAGGACATATTTAAATATAATTGTAATTGGGTAAGTGAATGAACCCAACGGGTGGTTCTCGCCAATGCTTCCTCTTCATCCTGGAAAGAAGTGACGAGTGGAGTGCCATCAGCAGGCTTCCGTCCTGGGCCCGGTCCTGTCCAACATCTTTATTAATGATTTAGATCAGGGGTCCCCAAACTAAGGCCCGGGGGCCGGATGCGGCCCTCCAGGCTCATTTACCTGGCCCCCGCCCTCAGTTTTATAATATAATATTTTTATATCAGTTTTAATAATATAATATATTGTATATACATATACTATTGAGAAAAATATGTTATACACTATAATACTAATAATAATACCATATAATAATATTAATTATATGTTATATATTACATATACAGTAATATTACAGTATAGTGGTATAGTTCAATATAGTAATGTATAATGCTAATATTGTGCTATGCTAATAATATAATATATTGTATGTACATACAGCTGCTCCGAGTCCCCCTTCGGGGTAAGAAGAGTGGGATATAAATGTAGTAAATAAAGGTTGTAAATAAATAGATAATTAATTTTAGACTTAGGCTAAAGTCTGAAATGACTTGAAGGCACACAACAACAACAATCCTAATTAACTTGACTATCTCATTGGCTAGTAGCAGGTCCACACTTTCCATTGAAATCCTGATAGGTTTATGTTGGTTAAAATTGTTTTCATTTTTAAATATTGCATTATTCTTTAATTGTTATTGTTGTATTGCACTACAAATAACACATATGCATTGTGCATAGGAATTTGTTCGTATTTTTTTTCAAATGATAATTCGGCCCCTCAACAGTCTGAAAGATTGTGGACCGGCCCTCTGCTTTAAAAGTTTGAGGACCCCTGATTTAGATGAAGGGTTAGGAGGCATGATCATCATGTTTGCAGATGGCACCAAACTGGGAGAGAGAGCCAATACTCCAGAAGACAGGAGCAGAATTCAAAATGATCTCAACAGATTAGAGCAGGGGTCCCCAAACTTTTTAAACAGGGGGCCAGTTCACGGTCCCTCAGACCATTAGGGGGCCAGTCTAGTTTTTTTAAAAAAACTGTGAACAAATTCCTATGCACACTGCACATATCTTATTTTGAAGTAAAAAAAAAACCTAAACAGGAACAAATACAGCCTCAATGTTAATAATATAAATCATCATCATATAAATAATAAAGAGGGTTGGAAGAGACCACTTGGGCCATTTAGTCTAGCCCCCTCCTGCCTTTGTCCACCAAAAGCACAAGCAAAGCTCCCCTGACAGATGGCCACCCAGCCTCAATATTAATAATAATAATAATAATAATAATAATAATAATAATAATAATAATAATAATACAAATAAAAATAATGAAGAGGGTTGGAAGAGATCCCTTGGGCAATTTAGTCCAACCCCCTTCTGCCTTTGTGCACCAAAAGCACAAGCAAAGCTCCCCTGACAGATGGCCACCCAGCCTCAATGTTAATAATAATAATAATACAAATAAAAATAATGAAGAGGGTTGGAAGAGACCCCTTGGGCAATGCAGTCCAACCCCCTTCTGCCTTTGTGCACCAAAAGCACAAGCAAAGCTCCCCTGATAGATGGCCACCCAGCCTCAATGTTAATAATAATAATAATAATAATAATAATAATAATAATAATAATAAAAATAATGCAAATAAAAATAACGAAGAGGGTTGGAAGAGACCCTTTGGGCAATGTAGTCCAACCAGCTTCTGCCTTTGTGCAGCAATAGCACAAGTAAAACACCCCCTTAATAATTAAAAATTAAATAATAACTAAAATACCTTTATAAACACAAAACAAAGCTTTGCAAGGCAAGCACCGGGCGAAGAAGGAGGCTGGGAAAGGCAGCAGGCGAGGGAGGAGGCGGGGAAAGGCTCAAGGCTGGTGAAGCAGAGGGAGGAAAGGGCTCAAGGCTCGTGCAGCAGAGGGAGGAAAGGCAGGAAAGGCAAGGCTCCAAGGCAGCAAGAGGAAGCTCAAAGGCTAGTGCAGCAGAGGGAGGAAAGTCTCTAAAGCCAAAGCTCAAAGGCTTGTGCAGCGAGAGGGAGAAAGAAGGAAAGGCTCCAAGGCTTATGCAGGGAGGGAGAAGCCAGCAAAGCTTTGCAAGGCAAGCACTGGGAGAAGGAGGCGGGGAAAGGCACCGGGCGAGGGAAGAGGCAGGGAAAGGCACTGGGTGAGAGAGGAGGCTGGGAAAGGCACCGGGCGAGGGAGGAGGCAGGCAAAGGCACTGGGTGAGAGAGGAGGCGGGGAAAGGCACTGGGAGAAGGAGGAGGTGGGGAAAGGCACCGGGCGAGGGAGGAGGCGGGGAAAGGCACTGGATGAGAGAGGAGGTGGGGAAAGGCTCAAGGCTCGTGCAGCAGAGGGAGGAAAGGCAGGAAAGGCAAGGCTCCAAGGCAGCGAGAGGGAGCTCAAAGGCTTGTGCAGGGAGCGGGAGAAAGAAGGAAAGGCTCCAAGGCTTATGCAGGGAGGGAGAAGGCAGGAAAGGCGGCAGCGGCACGCACCTTCCTTGGAGGAGGGTGCGGGCCGGATAAATGCCTTCAGGGGGCCGCATGTGGCCCGCGGGCCGTAGTTTGGGGACCCCTGGATTAGAGAGATGATTGGCCAAAACTAACACAATGAAGTTCAACAGGAACAAATGCAAGAGCTTCACTTAGGCAGAAAAAAAATTAAATGCAGATACAGAATTGGGGAAAATGCCTGGCTTGACAA
This sequence comes from Anolis carolinensis, assembly GCF_035594765.1. Classification (NCBI taxonomy): domain Eukaryota; kingdom Metazoa; phylum Chordata; class Lepidosauria; order Squamata; family Anolidae; genus Anolis; species Anolis carolinensis. The sequence goes on from NW_026943823.1 coordinate 5,245,094, forward strand.
CAGTACGTGTGAAAAAGATCTTGGAGTCCTCGTGAGGAGGAAGGTGAACATGAGACAACAATGTCATGTGGCAGCTAAAAAAAACCAATTGGATTTTGGTCTGCATCAATAGGAGTCTAGTGCAGGGGTCCCCAAACTAAGGCCCGGGGGCCAGATGCGGCCCTCCAAGGCCATTTACCTGGCCCCCGCTCTCAGTTTTAGACTTAGGCTCATCCAAAGTCTGAAATGACTTGAAGGCACAACAACAACAACAATTCTACTTGATTATCTCATTGGCCAGAAGCAGGCCCACACTTCCCACTGAAATCTTGATAGGTTTAAAGTATATTGGTTCAAATTATTTTTATTTTTAAATATTGTATTGTTCTTTTATTTACCAGTATTGTAAATGAAATATTGTAAATGAATGATATGGTAATAATATAATCTATATATATAAAAGAGTGATGGCATCACGGCGACCCACAAAACAACAAAACTACAGGCCCCCCAACCTCGAAATTTGACAACACAACCCATCATCCACGCCTCTAGGTTGATACAACAAAAAGAAAAGAAAAATAAAGTCCTAATTAGAGGGAGAGGAATAATTGCTTTTATCCAACTGCTGCCAGTTAGAAGGCTAAGCTCCTCCAACTTGGTCTCCTAGCAACCCAATAAAAAATAATCAAAAACACTAAAAAATAATTAAAAACACTAAAAGATTAATACAATAAAATATTATAATAACAGAAAATAACTAAAAATAATACAATAAAATAATAAAATATAATAAATAAAAAGATAACTTACAATAAAATTAATTTAAAAATACAAATAGCGTCAAATCAAAATTACACAACAATTTTTAACCAATACCACCACCACTTTGCCACAGCAACGCGTGGCCGGGCACAGCTAGTATATTATATAATACGATCCCTGGGGAAGGCAATGGCAAACCACCCCAGTATTCTTGCCATGAAAACAACATGGACCAGTACAATATATTGTGTATACATATAATATTAATAATAATATTATAATGTAATACAATATAATATTTATTTATTTATTTATTTATTTATTTATTTATTACAGTATTTCTACCCCGTCCTTCTCACCCAATAGGAGACTCCGGGCAGCTAATAATAATAATACAATATAATAATATTGTATAATATAATAATATTAATTATATATTATATACTAGCTGTGCCCGGCCACGTGTTGCTGTGGCAAAGTGGTGGTGGTATTGGGTAAAAATTGTTGTGTAATTTTTATTTGACGTTATTTGTATTTTTAAATTATTTTTACTGTAAGTTATCTTTTTATTTATTATACTTTATTTATTATTTTCTTGTATTATTTTTAGTTATTTTCTGTTATTATAGTATTTTATTGTATTAATTTTTTTAATTATTTTTAATTATTTTTTTATTATTTAATTGTTTTTAATTATTTTTAGTGTTTATTATTATTTTTTATTGGGTTGCTAGGAGACCAAGTTGGAGGAGCTTAGCCTTCTAACTGGCAGCAATTGGATAAAAGCAATTATTCCTCTCCCTCTAATTAGGACTTTATTTTTCTTTTCTTTTTGTTGTCTCAACCTAGAGGCGTGGATGATGGGTTGTGTTGTCAAATTTCGAGGTTGGGGGGCCTGTAGTTTTGTTGTTTTGTGGGTCGCCGTGATGCCATCACTCTTTTATATATATAGATTAAATGTAATATTACTAATAATATTACGGTATAATGGTATAGTACAATATAGTAATATATAATGCTAATATTGTGCTATGCTAATAATATAATATATTGTATGTACATACAACTTGTAAGCCTCTTTGAGTCCCCTTCGGGGTGAGAGAGGGTGGGGTATCAATGTAGTAAATAAATACCGGTAAATAAGTAATTGTTGCTGGGTTTTTGTTTCTGTTTTTTTTGCACTACAAATAAGACGTGTGCAGTGAGCATAGGAATTTGTTCGTTTTTTTTTCCCAAATGATAATTTGGCCCCTCAACAATCTGAGGGAGCATGAATCAGTCCTCCACTTAAAAAGTTTGAGGACCCCTGGTCTAGTGTCTAGATCCAGGGAAGTCATGCTTGGTCAGACCACACCTGGTGTTGCACCCCAAGGTAGCGCGAGCACCCGAAAAACAAACCGGAGCCAATATAACACACAAGCCGTTTATTGAAGCAGAATATATATATCTATGCACATTTAGGGTGGAAAGTCAGAGTAAGAAATAGTCCATAATATATAGTCTATTGCAATTCAGAAAGAGTTTATCAATGTCCAATTTTTAATCCACAAGTGAAGCTCGATAGCTTCCCTTAGAAATCAAAGTTTGTCCATGAAACAATAGTGGAAAACAAGCACTGCAAATCCGCTTGAAAAGTCCCGTAGCAAAGACAAAGAAGCAAGGTAAACAAAGCGGAGTCAATTTCGATTCAGGAACAAGGAAGTCACGGTAACAAGGCAAGGTCTACTCGGGAGTAGCGGCTTGGCACGGCTCCCCTGAAACTGGAAACTCGGCACGGATTCAGAAGACAAGGCAAGGAGCTGGAAACTGGAACCTCTTCCGAGGAAAGGCAAAGTTGACACCGCAATGAAAATACAGTGCAGAGTACTTTTAACTGAATCCCAAGTCTGTAAGAATTAGGGAGTACAGGGCCCACGAAAGTTCTCATGGGAAAACTAATCATTATCTAGTTTGAGAGTGAGTCTTTGACTTCTTCTCAGTCCTTGTTTTCTACTTCTATCTTGGGTAACAATATCTCTCCGATTAAAACTTCCATTCGCCCCCAAGTCTGTACTACCTGGTGTGGTTAACGCTGGAGAGAATTCGGAATGTTTGTCAATTGGCATATCCGGCACCTGCAAGGCCATGGGGCCTGAATTCTGAGCAGGAATGTCTTCAAATTCCACCTCCTCATCTGTTTCTGACTCCAACTCTTGATGTAACCTGGGCCATGATGGCTGAGCCACAACAGTTCCTCGGCTTGGTCCCACCGCCTGCTTCGGGACGTTTCGGCTGAGGCCCCGGCGGCAGGTAAGAGGCCTTCCTGCCTCCATGGCCTGGCGGGGCCTCTAGAGACCCATCCCAAGGCAGGTGGCAGCCCCACCGAGCCAAGGAAGAGCGAGATGGGTGGGGCGCCCTCTCCGATTGGTACATGCGCAGTGGTCAGAGAGGGCGCCCCGCCCATCTCGCTCTTACTAGGCTCGGCGCCTGTGGCCTTCCTGCCACTGGTGCCGCAGCCTTCCCACCGCCACTGTCGCCGCCACAGCAAGTGGGGTTTTATATATCTGTGGAATGTACAGGGTAGGAAAAAGAACTCTTGTCTGTTGGAGGCAATGTGAATGTTTCAATTGGCCAGCTTGATTAGCATTTAATGGCCTTGCAGATTCAAAGCCTGGCTGCTTCCTCCCTGGGGGCATCCTTGGTCGGAAGATTTTAGCTGGCCTTGATTGTTTCCTGGCCCTGATTGTTTCCTGTCTGGATTTCCCCTGTTATTTATTTTTTTTATTTTTCAGTGATTGGTTGGGGGGGGGGGGGGCGGCGCCAAAATTCTGTTTGCTTACACTTGAAAATTACCTTGGGCCGGCTCTGTGAACATGAGCCAACGATGTCATGCAGCGGCTAAAAAAAGCCAGTGGGATTTTGGCCTGCATCAATAGGAGTCTAGTGTCTAGATCCAGGGAAGTCATGCCTTGGTCAAATAAGAAAACAAGGTAAAGGGCTTCCCCTTTTTCCATTACAGGCATCTGGAGATCATGCACAACTTCCAGCCATGGGGATGTGCTATTGTAATATTTTGCAGCCTGTTGTCCATAGCCATCTCTGATTGTGTTTTGTTGGTATGTCTCCATGGTGTGCCCTTCCTGATGAGGTAGTACCTATTGATCTACTCACATTGTATGCTTTTGAACTGCTAGGTTGGCAGAATCTAGGACTGACAGTTGAGAGCTCAGCCGACTCGCAACTTTGAACTGTTGTTTGTCGTTGCACATTTTAAATACTGTGCCCCTCCCCCCAAACATCCTGTAAGTCTCTCAAGATGGACATTTTCTTGTTTTAAATATTTTTAAGTTGGGTTGCTGTGAATCTTTTGGGCTGTATTGCAATGTTCCTGCTTGAATATTGTATTAGACTATGAACCAGCGAAGGCCATCTTGGCTGATTCTGCCCTGCTTTGATGTCAGATGCAGGGAGGTGTTGGTGATAGATAAACCACAAACATAATGCAATAGGATAGAAGGGAAGTGAAATATTAAGATAGAACCACAGGTGTTCTCATATGAGGAATGAGTAAAAGTAATTAGGTGATCGTTGCAGTGTGAAATCAACAAGATTACAAAGGTTGTAAACTAATTTCTCAAAGGAAGTGTTTTAAAAATAGTCATCCAAGCGATTTATTGGATGTCTTTAAACAAAACAGAACATATGCCCTTTTATTTATGGAATAGAAACGTAGAAACAAATGGCACACTTGTAACTATCAATAGCTCCTACAGACTGGGAAATACTGTTTTAATATTTGTATATTTGCATATTTTAAATGGCATTATAATGCTTTTAATGTTAACTGCTTTGAGTATCCTTTTGGAGAGAAAAAAGTGAGATACTTCTTCTTCTTCTTCTTCTTCTTATTATTATTATTATTATTATTATTATTATTATTATTATTATTCTCGTCAATTCCAGAAGCCACTGGAAAAGCTTACATGATACGAGGATTTAAAGATCGAACTGCAGAGACTCTGGTACAAGCCAGTCAAGGGGGTCCCAATGGTGATTGGCACACTGGGTGCAGTGCCTTGGCCAGCACTTGAAAACAATCGACAAAATGACCATCTGTCAGCTGCAAAAGGCCACCCTACTCGGATTTGCACGTATTATCCGCCGATACATCACATAGTCCTAGACACTTGGGAAGTGACATGTGATCCAATACAACAGCAAGCATCGTGATCTTGTTTGCTATGTACTAATCTTGTTGTGTATCAAATAGAAATAATATGTAAATAAATACTATAGCAGCGAAAACAAACCCATCCATACAAACGTTCATTGAGCATATCCAAAAAGAGCCAAATCTGCCAAGGAGAAAAGGCATTGTGCTCTTTGAAAAAGTTTAAAAAGAAGTCAAAGTCGTAGAAACATAATCATAGATTTGGAACCCTATCCAATCTAATTTTATTCTGATAGGCAGAAAGGTACAATTAAACCCTTCCAAAGAGATAACTATCAACAAAGGAGAGGTTATCATAGATACGAGGGTTGAATGAAAAGTAATGTCTCCACCTTCGTAACTCCTCAACAGATGGCAGTCCTGGTCTGCGGTAGGTACTGGCTTGTTCAGTAGACTCTCCTCTACAGTTCCATTCAGCAGGAAGCCTTAGCATTGAACGGTTGTGTTGTTGTAAGTGTGAAGTATAGAACCCTGTGCAGACGGTTGGTCAATGTGACTTAAGCAACGTGCAGTCATTGAATTCTTGACAGCAGAAGGTGTCACCCCAAAGGAGATTCATCAGAGAATGCAAGCTGTTTATGGTGATTGTGTTGATGTGAGTACTGTGCATTGTTGGGCGAGTAAGTCTAAAGTTGTAGAGGTGAGAAAGCGAAAGGTTGGCAGATTGATTCAGGACCATCGTTGTATCACTCAGAGAGAAATTTCAAGCATAATTGGCATTTCACAAGAACGTGTGGGTCACATTATTGCTTTGCTTGGCTGTTGGAAGATATGTGCACGATGGGTCCTGTGAGACGCCGGTTGCAGAAACAGAGTGTCGACTTCTTCCGTGACAGCTTCAGAAAACTTGTTCATCGTTGGCAGAAATGTATCCAGTTGTCTGGTGATTATGTGGAAAAGTGAATAGTGGTAGTTAAGGATTATTTCTGCATTTGATTTATTAAAATATTCCCATTCAAACCCAAGCAACGAAGGTGCCGGCATTACTTTTCATTCCACCCTTGTATTTTGTGTGCCCCCGAACTACAGTAGAATCTCACTTATCCAAGCTAAATGGGCCAGCAGAAGCTTGGATAAGCGAATATCTTGGATAATAAGGAGGGATTGAGGAAAACCCCATTAAACATCAAATTAGGTTATGATTTTACAAATTAAGCACCAAAACATCATGTTATACAACAAATTTGACAGAAAAAGTAGTTCAATACGCAGTAATGTTATGTTGTAATTACTGTATTTACAAATTTAGCACCAAAATATCACGATATATTGAAAAAATTGACTACAAAAATGGCTTGGATAATCCAGAAGCTTGGATAAGTGAGGCTTGGATAAGTGAGACTCTACTGTATATGCTTAGCTTAGGGTTTATACTTGCTTTCCTTTTGCCTTTGATTGCTGCTTTTCTAAACCAGTTCTTGAACTTCAGTCTATTTCTGTCTGTTCCTGTTGCCCTTCAGAAACTTATCAATCTGGACCCAAACCGGACACGTGCTGCCAACTATCGCACAGTTTAGGCTGAGTCCTGATGGCAAGCTCTTAGCTTATTCTCTGTTTTGGCCAGTCTATGCCTTAACACCTGTTCAACTATCCTATCTAAATTTCATTAGCATGCATTGTCACACCTTCCTCCCGATTGTTGATGAAGATGTGAAGTCAAACGAAACCTCTGCAGCACCCCACTTAGGTGATCCAACCTCCTCCCAGTTTGGCGTGCTGCCATTTCCCATTATGTTACGTGTGCACCCAACCAATCATTTCCAAATCCAAGTGGCATTGCTCCATGTCTGAGCCAAATTGAATTTAATTTTGCAAGTAAAGATTTTGCATCCATGGCTTTTTGGAGACCCGGATAAATTACACATTCTTTCATCCACTAATTTTGTAACGCTATCAGAAAAAGCAATCAGGCTTTGAAGATTACTAATGCTCCCTGCCTGTTCGCCACTGGACCATGGAAGATCAGTCACTTAAAAATAGGAATCCCTGTGTTATTTGAGCATTTCTGCTGCACTAGCCTCAGGTCTGATTAATTTTTAAATTTTTATATTGGTTTAATCCATTTTCCCCCCACATATGTGAACTCCTGAGGCCCAGAGCTTGACTGTTCAAGGGGCAACTCTTATTTATCAGCACAAACCAAATTACAAAGACATCATACTCCTCAGATTTTTCTCTTACAATCCTGGGTTAGGAAGTGTGAATCAAAACAACCCTTTGGACTGAAACTAGATGCCATACACATCCCTCATCAATATGTTCATCTATAGAATTGCATTTGTCCAGTGTGACTTTGTAGACAACCTCTATCAGACATTGGCCATGGTGTCACACTGGAGAAACTAGAGATCCTTAGAGAGTTTTTTTTCTGTAGGAAATTCTAGGTCCTCTAGCATGACTTTGCTCCCATCTACACTGATCATTTAGTGCAGTTTGAAGCGAGCTTCTAACCATGGTGGCTAAACAAGAAACTCCCACTAAAGTGTGTGAAAGAAAGCTCTCCATGTGCATCTGTATTACTGATGTGCATGGTATCTGTTTCATCTGTTTCATTCGTCGATTCGTTTAGTATCATTCATCCATATGCACGAAATGAAAGATGCCATTTACGGACAAAACAAAAGGTGCCACAAAAGAGAAATCTGCACGGTTACCATACTGGCTTTCGTTTTCTTTTCATTTCGGGCCACGTAACAATAAGCAGGTACTGACAGAGGGCTGTTTTCCCAATACAGCTGATGTGTACCAATGTGTGCCTACTGGGATCTGCACGCATCATCCGAAAATACATCACACAGTCCTAGACACTTGGGAAATGTTCGACTTGTGATTTTGTGATACAAAATCCAGCATATCTATCTTGTTTGCTGTGACATAATGTAATAATAATAATAATAATAATAATAATAATAATAATAATAATAATAATAATAATTCTGGGACCCTAATCTGAGTCTGAGAGAGGTCTGCTTCCAGATGAAAGCTTTTGTGTACGAATGGGTGTTAATAATATTAATATTAATAATAATATTAATAACAATGGTCATTTTGGGACTGAAAGCTGAGTCTGAGAGAGGTCTGCTTCCCCATGACAGCTGATGTGTGCCAGTGGGTGTTAATAATAATATTAATATTAATAAAAATAGTCATTATGGGACCCTAAGCTGAGTCTGAGAGACGTCTGCTTCCACATGACAGTTTTGTGTACCAATGGGTGTTAATAATATTAATATTAATAACAATAGCTACTCTGGGACCCTAAGCTGGGTCTGAGAGAGGGTTGCTTCCCCATGACAGCTGATGTGGGCCAATGGGTGTTAATAATAATATTAATAACAATAGATTATCTGGGACCCTGAGCTGGGTCTGAGAGAGGGCTGCTTCCCCATGACAGTTGATGTGTGCCAATGGGTGTTAATAATAATAATAATATTAATAACAATCGTTACTCTGGGACCCTAACCTGGGTCTGAGAGAGGGCTGCTTCCCCATGACAGCTGATGTGTGCTAATGGGTGTTAATAATATTAATATTAATAACAATAGTTACTCTGGGACCCTAAGCTGGGTCCGAGAGAGGTCTGCTTCCCCGTGACAGCTGATGTGTGCCAATGGGTGTTAATAACAACATTAATATTAATGCAATAAAGAAGGGGGTATACATTTAAATCTAATGTATTGTGATTGCAACCATTTTCCTGGATTTTGGCCGGAAATATGTCCTCATCTTTTGTTAAGAGCCAGCAGGTTTTTTGCCTCTTGCCTGTCAATGTTACATTTACCATAACAGCTTGTAAGTAAAATAAATATCCTCGTGGAGATGCAAAATTAAATTTATTGAAATTGCACAGGAACTGAGATCGCTAGGGTCCTGTAATGGCAAAGGCCATTTCCTTTCATATTTTAATGATCAAAACTAGCAGCAATCCTCTGTTTGTGCCGTTGCCGTTTCTGATGAAATAATTACAATAGAAGAAACTGGGGGCTGGTTTCTTTTCCCAGCATGGACAAATTAAGGAAGAAAGAATATTTGATTTCCCCCCAAAGGTCATTGTACTTTGGGAAGTCTCATTCCAGAAAGATTCATGCTTGGAATACAATATACACGCCCCAACGGATTAAAAAAATATGTGGGTGGTTGAGCAAGAGTATTGTTCTTGGCTTTGGTTTCCTATTGGGAAGGAAAATGTCATATTATGCTATGAAAATATTTAAAAATCTATATATATAAAAGAGTGATGGAATCCCGGCGACCGACAAAACAACAAAACTAAACACCCCACAACCTCGAAAAGTGACAGCACAACCCCTCATCCACGCCTCTAGGTTGATACAACAAAAAGAAAAGAAAAATAAAGTCCTAATTAGAGGGAGATGAATAATTGTTTTTATCCAATTGCCGCCAGTTAGAAGGCTAAGCTCTGCCCACTTGGTCTCCTAGCAACCCACTCAGCCCAGGGGACAGGCACAGTTAGGCCTCACTTAGGCCTCTTCCACACTGCCTATAAAATACAGACACCACCAGACAATGCCACAGCAACGTGTGGCCGGGCACAGCTAGTGGCCTATAAAAACTCTAATCCTTTTGTGCCTTGAAATGCCAAAGAAACAACAGCCACCTTATTTATTTATTTATTTATTTACAGTATTTATTTTCTGCCCTTCTTTCTCACCCCGAAGGGGACTCAGGGCAGATTACAATGAACACATATATGGCAAACATTCAATGCCAACAGATAAACAACATACATTAGACAAACTCAGAAGCTTTTAAAACATTTTTCCAGCTTCACGATTCCGGCCACAGGGGGAGCTGTTGCTTCACTGTCCACTAGTGGCTGTACTTCCTCATTCCTTTCCTCGTGTTTTGCTGGCAGTTTTATGATGTTGTAAATTAGTTAAATTAGCCTCCCGCATAAAGCGTACCTAAATTTCCCTAATTGACAGGTGCAACTGTCTTTTGGAGCTGCATAGGTCAACAGCAAGCCGGGGCTATTAATGGTCGGAGGCTTAACCCGACCCGGTCTTCGAACTCATGACCTCTCGGTCAGTAGTGATTTATAGCAGCTGGTTACTAGCCAGCTGCACCACAGCCCGGCCCCACCTTGGCTTCTATTTGCGGATTGAATTGGATATTCCAGTTTCCTTTCTTGAAATGCAAACATATACATGTTGACTAAGATATAGTCGTAAGGGTGCATAAGATCACCCGGTTAAGTTTGCTCTTAAGGCAATAGCTTTATGTCTGCAAACTTTGGGAAGAGCTTTCTTGAGAGATCAGTTCTTAAGACTGTGGCTCAGTGGGTAGTTCTGCAGAGGGAGCTGTACAGTGTGGATGCAACAGACAGGTCTTTTAATCAGTAAGCATGTGCCAAAATACATTGACACGTTCAATATTAAAGAAATCTCCAGCTGTCCAAAGGGAACAGCATTGATCTTAGGGCTTTGCAGACGTTTCTGCGTCCTTACCTAATTCCCCTCCTTTCCCACTACGGTAGGAATGTTCAGATTGTCAGTCAGGCATGGACATCTTTTGAAAACTGGATGAGGTTTTGAAGAAAGACCATAGATCAGTAGCAGAGTGCATGTTTTGTATGCATTAGGTCCCAAATTCAATCTCAAACATCTTCTGTTAAAGAAAGTTAAGTATCAAGTACAGTGTTCCCTCACTTATCGAATGGGTTACGTTCCAGGGCCACCCGCAAAAAGTGAAAATCCACAAAGTAGGGACACTATATTTGTGTTGTTTACAATCTCACTGATGCTGTCCGACTGTGTTGTTTACAATCTCACAAAGCTGCTTCAGCCTCCTTTTCTCTCCCTTTGGCTTCTCTTTCCTTCCTTCCTTAGGCTTCTCCTTAGGAAGGAAGGAGTTAAAAAACTTGGTTTTTTCATTGAGCAATTGAATAATCTAGTCCCCATGATCGTAATGTAAATTAATACATTTTCCTTCGCACTGTTTTCTTCTCCTACAATTAATTTGGACGTTTGTCCCCCTCCCCAACAGTTAAGATAGCTCTTGTCCCAAAGCACTTTACAACCATACCATTGCACTTTAGTTTAAATAGCCCCTCCATTCTATCCCCCTCCACCAAATTGGTGGTTTATCTTATTTTATTGTACTGTTACTCATTTTATGCTTTAAATGAGTTTTTATGGATTGATGTATTGTTCGGTATAATGTCGTTTTTGTTGTGTTTTTACTCTTTGTAATGTTTTAATTGTTGTATTTTGGTTATTGTTTTCGGGCTTTGTCCCGTGTTAGCTGCCCTGGGTTCCTGCCGGGAGATGGTGGTGGGATAAAAAAAAAAAAAATAAAGTTACTTACTTACTTACTAAGGAAGGAAAAAGTGTAAATTTTTATGGTTTATTATATTATTTTAGTGTTTATTGAAAAACCGCGAAACAGCGAATCCACGGAAAATGAACCACGAAGTAGTTCCCTCGCTACTTCGCGGTTCACTTTTTGTGCCCCCGCTGTTTCGCGGGTTTTTAATAAACACTAAAATAATAGTAATAATAATAATAATAGGTTCTCCCCATGATATTATCGCACCTTAACATGTTTACAAGTTTCACTCAGTGCACTTTGCCCAGTCCATTGTATGATTTTATTGTTGTGTTTTATCATGTGTTTTATAATGACTGTGATTTTATTTTATGCCTTTTAATTTTATTTGTGTGTTTTTTGTATTTGATACCACTGTATGCTTGTTTTATATCTGTGAACCGCCCCGAGTCCCTCTGGGGAGATGGTGGCGGGGTATAAAAATAAAATTATTATTATTATTATTATTATTATTATTATTATTATTATTATTATTATTATTATTAAATCCCTCTTTCTACTTCCTTCCTAAGGAGAAGCCTAAGGAAAGGAGAGAAAAGGAGGCTGAAAAAGCTTTGTTTTCACCTCACAGCGGCAGTGGGAGCGCGCATGCGCATGCTTGAGAGGCGAGCAGGGGACAGAGATGCTACTTGCAAATAACACAAATATAGTGTCCCTACTTCGCGGATTTTCACATTTTGCGGGTGGTTCTGGAACGTAACCCCCGCGATAAGTGAGGGGACACTTTATTTGGAAAAAAAAACTTCTTGGACTTTGTTGTCAAGTTGAATTCAACTTATAAAATCGTAAGAGTTGCTAGAGTCATCCAGTCCATGGCGATCCTATAAATGAGAGACTTCTCGTAGAGATGTGCAATTTGGCAAAACCTGTGCTGTTTTCAGTCCTGGTTTTCGGCTGCCCCCTGTTCTGTTTTTAGGGAGCTTCCCAAATTCAGGAGAGGTTTCTGTTCTCATGCTGAAAAGATTCAGTCCATTGCCACCAATGGGGAAACTTTAGAGATTCATTTCTCCATCACTTTTAGACCTATCAGCATGAAACTTTCCTCACTTATACCCTGTTTCCCTGAAAATAAGACCGCCCTTGAAAGTAAGACCTAGCAAACATGCCCGCCAAACAGAACATCAACACATGCAGAATTGGTAAATGTACGTACCTTAGATTGTTGTAATGGAAATAATGGTAGCAACAAGAACTTCTTGCTAGGATTCACAGTCTGTCTGGTCGTGCTGTTTGGTGATGACAACTACTGCACAGTATATAATAAATGTTCATTTTTTTCAACAATAAATATGGATTCTTCTTCATGGAAAAATAAGACATCCCCTGAAAATAAGACCTAGTGCCTTTGGGAGAAAAAAATTAATATATGACATTGTCTTATTTTCGGGAAAACACGGTAGACCACATTTACTTCTGCAAGCCTGCCAAATTTCCGAACATTTCACCAATCTACTATTTTTTTTGGAAATTTTTATATCTTTTGAAAAATTCTATATTTAATTCTGGGAATTAAAAAACACAAAAGGGTTTTCTGGGAATTGAAGTCCCAAGTGAAAGACACCCCATTTCACAGATTTGAACTGTCAACCTTCGGGTCGGCTTATACTCGGTAGTTTTTTTTTAAATGACACAGGGAGGCATTTAAATGGATTGGGGAAAGCCAGCCTTCCATGGTGTACAGTATTTTCAAAATGTAAGAATCGCAGTACCTGGGTGTGATGGGGTCAATATGCATCCTATTTGGATGCATCCAGTCCTTTAAAAAAAATAAAGAATGCATACTGAATAAAATGGAGTGTTTCCAAATGTGATAAGGTCCTAGATGAATCAGTGGTCTGCATCTTCCTATGTTCCTGAATATAAGCCATCAGTTTTGTTGTTAAATCTGAAACACTCAGCCCAGAATAGCGTTGATGTGATCCTGTGTATGTTGCATATTAGAGTTTGCCTCCAGCTGCTTCTATCTAACAGCTAAAATAAATTTTCAACACAGTTGGATTAAAAGCTCTCCTGTTCCTGTCCTTATCTCCCACCTGCCTCCCAATACTTGCAATTAAAACCGAACATATCTGCTCTAAATCTGAGTCTCACAACCCACGGGCCATGACCTAAAACCCTAAAAAGAGGGATGGCAAAACGAGGATTTCATACCTCTGTAGCTGCAGGGCATATAAAGAATTTACAACGAGGCCAGCAGGAATTCGAGATGCATATTAAAATTGAGCATTACTGTTCTAAAAGTAGCAGCCGATTCAATTAGCAGCTGCATCTTCTCAAGCTTATTTCACTACCTGGAGCCATAGAAACCAGATGACTCTTTCCCACCCGCAAGCATCTTAAAAAAGTCAATCAGGTTAGCCTTCTCTCCCTCCCTGCTTTACTTGGGTCAACGTGTACAAAATACCTGTGGCTTAACATGGACCTGACAGCACTGTGATCAAAGTTCTGTGGTTAAAAGCAGTTTGGTAGAGACTAGGATATTTATTTATTTATTTATTTATAGTATTTATATTCCACCCTTCTCACCCCGAAGGTCTATTGGGTTGCTGACCTGAAGACTGCCAGGTTTGAATCCAACCCAGCGAGAGCGTGGATGAGCTCCTTCTATCAGCTCCAGCTCCATGCGGGGACATGAGAGAAGCCTCCCACAGGATGGCAAAACATCAAAACATCCGGGCGTCCCCTGGGCAACATCCTTGCAGATGTCCAATTCTCTCAAACCAGAAGCGGCTTGCAGTTTCTCAAGTCGCGCCTGACATGGACAAAACAACAACAACAACAACTAACTTTATTTATATACCGCTCTATCTCCCATGGGGACTCTGAGCAGTTTAGACATGGTAAACATTCAATACCAACATACATCATACAAGATACAACAATCCAATAGTAATAACAACAATTTAAGCATAATATATGTATTTTTAAAAAACAATGTAAACCTTTGATATAAAAAGCAAATTACAGATTGCTCCATTGGGAGATTCTATAACCAATGGTATAATTTCTGGATAGGACGAGACAGCAATATAAGCTAGAGTCGAGTAGAGTAGTAAAAATAACCTAAAGCCAGGGGTGAAGTGTGACTATGTAAGGAACACAGGCCAAGATTACACCACTTCAAACCTACTGTGTAGCTATAAGGGTAAAACTAGTAAAAGCAAGCACCGTAACAAAATAGAAGGAAGTGGGTAAAGTGCAGAACAGGAATCATGTAATAGCCAGGGTTGCACCTAAGGTTTCAAGTTTGTCACTTCTAAAAGCCTATGGAGACCCTAAGCTACCATATAATGACCAAGGTGGTATCTAGGGCTGCACCCCAAGGCAGCGTGAGCACTCGAAAACCAGACAAGAGCCAATATAACACACAATATCTTTATTAAAGCAATTATATATCCAAAGGAAATTAGGTATAGAGTCTGAGTAAGGAATAGTTCTTTCTAGAAAGTCAATGGCAATTCCAAATGGGTAAAGGAAAAGGTTCAATATTATAATCCACAATGAGAACTCGATAGCTCTCTCTAAGGAAGATAGATTGTCCAAAGATTGAGTCAGTATAACAGAGTTGCAATAAGCAAAGTTCAGGTCCACTAGAAATACTTCGTAGTAATCCAAGGTAACAAGGCTGAGACGAAATTTGAATCAGGAACAAGGAAACAGCTGGATTGAAGTCCAGGTCTACTTGAGAGTCGAGGCATGGCAACGACCTGACTGGAACTGGAAACTTGGCATAGAAACAAACAGGAGCTGGAGACTAGAATCCTCTCTCAAGGAAAAGCAAAGTTGACACAGCTAGAAAACTACTGGGTGAAACACTTTTAACAGATTTCAGACTGTCCACAATTAGGGAGTACGAACTCTCAGAACTTTCTCATGGGAACACTAACCATTATCCCATCTTTTCGCTAATCTCTGGCTCCGGCGGACCCCCTGTTTTGCACTTTGCTCTCTGGTCACAAAATCTCTACGATTAAAACTCGCATTCTCAGGCGTCTCAACAATATCTGGCTCTATCAGTAAAGAAGGAGTAGAAGAATCCTCCCCAATTTTTGAGTCTCTAAAGTCAG
Source organism: Anolis carolinensis (assembly GCF_035594765.1). Classification (NCBI taxonomy): domain Eukaryota; kingdom Metazoa; phylum Chordata; class Lepidosauria; order Squamata; family Anolidae; genus Anolis; species Anolis carolinensis. Next base: position 5,260,463 of record NW_026943823.1, read on the forward strand.
TCTCTCCGGGCACCTGCATCTCCGTAGAAAGGGGGAATGTTAGTACAGTCCTCAAAATCATCTGTGTCAGAGTTCAAGTCCTGGTGCCATGGCTGGCTGGGATCTGACATTCAGGTTGGTCACTTCCAAAAGCCTGTTGAAACCACCAAGTTTTCAAATCCCTATGGGAAGATGATATTGATGAAGCTTGTCTTTATATGCATTCACTAGGGTTGTCCAAAAATCGTTTTGATTCTTATATCGGAATTATTTTGGATTCTTCTCGCTTTTTGTCCCTGGGTGCAACCAGCAATGTAATTTGAACCATCGTTGGCCCATTCTCTAAATGTGTCTTAATGTTTCGTTAAGGTCTACACAAGTAGAAGAGGGACTTTCACAGTGATAAGAACCCAATTGAACAGGAAATAAGACTTTCAAACCAGGAACAGGTTTCTTCAAATATTGAAAAATAGTGTATTATAAAAGTTATGAAAATTCACCAAAAATCATAGGAGACAGGAATTTGTTGTGCAAAGAGTGTTGAATGTGATCTCCCACTGTACCAAATTTGATGAGGATAGCTCAAGAAATGAGGGCGGGAGAGCCTTGTAAAAGTCCCCCCCGGTTTCCTTTTTTTTTTGGTGATTGCGCATGTGTGTCCGCCATTTTAGAAACATTTAGAATCATTACGAATTTTCGGAAATATCCGAAATTTTTGGGTGAAAAATTTGGAAATACTTTCTATATCGAAGCGCCGGCACCCCCTACTTTAGAAATGAGAATTGAAACATTTTTTTCCATCGATCGGACATGCCTAGCATTCACTAGTGGCTAGAGATATGACTGAAGACAAGTAGTTCAGCTTTACACTGAGATACTCTCATCATACCAAGAAAGTTCAAGTTGTGTCGATCTCGTTGGCTTCCCACAGGTTTGGATTAAGACGTGCTGCGACTCTGCAAATGTAGCTTGTGTATAAATCCAGTGCTGGCACGCCATCGCATGAGATGTAGCCTGATTCTCAGCGCTTAGCTGTTGGGTTTCTTTTCTTTTCTTCTGCTCTCTAAAACTGGGACAATTAGAGAACATTAGGCCTAGTTTGCCTTAGGAAGTGTCTCCACCCTTTCTGTTTCCCGGAAGCACAGACCGATTGGGCTGAGCTCACCAGTGAAACTGTGCGTGTAATCTAGGAGTAAAGGAAAGTGGGTGACAAGAAAGCAAATCATTTAGCTTTAGCCTCTGAGCTTGATGGCGCCTGATATAATTAACAAACTTGTGATATCTCTTGCAATTGTAATTCCAATTATTTGCTAGCTGAAGGCAAGCTTCCCTGCTCTGAGTTAGGAAATCATGTAAATAGCCTAATTAATATAATATGCCTTATGTTCCGCTAAGAAATAAAATAAAATAAAAACAAATATGTCAGTTTTTAAAAAATAAGTAAATAAGTAGGTAAATAAATAAATAAATGGTGTATACTACTTTCTTGGAAAAAAAATAGCAGTCATTTTGCAGAGTAAACATTGAATATCGCAGGTCTTTTCCCTCGTCACTTCCAAGTAATGATTTAATAAAATGGTTATTGCTTCTTCCCTCCCTCCTTCTTAAACTCAACCCGACATTATAATAAGATGGAAAATGTTTCCTTTGTAAAGATTATAAGAAGCTCTTTCATGGAAGAGAGTTTCGCGGCACGGACAACTTGAGGCAAAGAGATAACAGCGGAAGTGTCATCAGCATCTATCTATAGGTCTTCCGTTATCAAGTTACAATAAATATTTGGAAAAAAAATCCCACCATGTTTCTCTGTGACACACAAAATAACATCATGTTTCTTCTTCTTTGGAACGAAGAGATTAAGCTTGTTATAAAGCCCTAAAAGGTTCACAAATCATCCCAATAGAATGCCATATCAGAACAAATTTAACCACCTGAAGCAAAACAATGTGTTGTATGTGTTTGTGTTGGTATTTTTTTTCCTATGTTGGAAATCGCCCTGAATCCCTTCAGGGAGATAGAGTGGTATACAAATAAATAAATAAATAAATAAATAAATATAATAATAATAATAATAATAATAATAATAATAATAATAATAATAATTATTATTATTATTATTATATTATAACAGAGCAAACAAGATAGATATGCTGGATTTCATATCACAAAATCACAAGTCGAACACTTCCCAAGTGTCTAGGACTGTGTGATGTATTTTCGGATGATGAGTGCAGATCCCAGTCGGGTGGCCTTTTGCAGTTGGCAGATCGTAATTTTGTCAATGTCTATTGTTTCCAAATGCCGGCTGAGACCTTTTGGCATGGCACCCAGTGTGCCCATCACCACCGGGACCACCTGCACTGGTTTCTGCCAGAGTCTTTGAAGTTCAATCTTGAGGTCCTGATAGCGGCTGAGTTTTTCCTGTTGTTTTTCATCAATGCGACTGTCACCTGGGATGGTAACATCAATGATCCAAACCTTGTTCTTTTCCACAACTGTGATGTCTGGTGTGTTGTGTTCCAGAACTTTGTCAGTCTGGATTCGGAAGTCCCACAGTATCTTTGCGTGCTCATTTTCCACGACCTTTGCAGGTTTGTGATCCTGGCTGCTGGCAGGTGGTACCTGAGGCATAAGTTCCAATGAATCATTTGGGCCACATAGTTGTGCCTCTGTTTGTAGTCTGTCTGTGCAATTTTCTTACAGCAGCTGAGGATATGATCAATGGTTTCATCGGTTTCCTTGCACAGTCTGCATTTTGGGTCATCAGCTGATTTTTCGATCTTGGCCTGAATTGCCTTTGTTCTGATGTCTTGCTCCTGGGCTGCAAGGATCAGGCCTTCTGTCTCCTTCTTCAGGGTCCCATTCGTGAGCCAGAGCCAGGTCTTCTCCTTATCAACTTTTCCTTCAATTTTGTCAATGAACTTTCCATGCAATGTTTTGTTGTGCCAGCTGTCAGCTCTAGTTCGTAGTGCAGTTTCATCTGTGTCCAGTTTATGATGCCAGTAGTATATCTCATGACAGGTATGGCCCAGGTGTTTATGGCCTTGATGGTGTTGCTTCCATTGAGCTTATTATTATTATTATTATTATTATTATTATTATTATTATTATTATTATTATTTTATTAATATTATTTTATTATGACACTTATTATTATTATTTTATTATTATGAGCTTATTATTATTATTTTATTATTATTATTATTATTATTATTATTATTATTATTATTATTATTATTAAATAAATGTGTGCCCCACCTTTTAAAAAGAAATGTTGCTGTCTACATATCAACTATTTTCCTGATATAATAAATGTCCTAAAAGATATAGAACCGTAGAAACATACACACGTGTAAAGGAAGCCATTTATTTGAAAATGTTCCTGGTCTTTCATATAGAGATTGCTTAGATAGATAGATAGATAGATAGATAGATAGATAGATAGATAGATAGATAGATAGATGCTGTGTGTGGTACGCTTGGCTCTGAGTCCAACTGCTTGTCTGAATTATCTGAATTTTGGGGGTTTTTTTAAACAATTTTATTAAAGGTTTTCAAATTACATCGAAAGAGGGGGAACAATGTTTATAGGAAAGTTGGAAAAGATAAGTAAAGGACCACAAGGGAAAAAAGGAAAAAAAAGGAAAAGAAAAAAGTCACGTTGGACTTGCCTTGTTCCTGTATAAATTTCTTTTCATCTACTTCTTTTATCTTCTCTCCCGTTTATTTTCAAAAAACAAAATACCTTCAGTTCCATCAGTTCTTCAAGGATTGTACTTTAAATTCATATACTCTTCCAGTACCGACCAGTCCGTCTTCTTTATGCCCTTACCAGTATTTTTTTTTCAAATAGTATGTTAATTGGTCCATATCTTTTATCTCCCATACCTTTTTTAACCAGTCTTCTCTATCTGGTATTTTCTCCAACTTCCACATTTTTGCAAAAACCATCTGCCGTTGCTGCCGTTGACAAAAATATAATTAATTTTTCTTTATTAATATCCTGAAAAATATCTTTATCCAGGATGCCCAGAAGGTATGTCTCTGGTTTCATTGGATAGTTCATCTTTAAAATTTTCTGACTTTCGCCATGCACCATATTCCAAAATTCTCTTGTTTTACTACAAGTCCACCAACAATGATAAAATGAATTTTCTGTTTATCCCGGATTATCTGGCAGTGCGGACTCATATAATCCAACTAGCTGTGCCCGGCCACGCGTTGCTGTGGCAAAGTGGTGGTGGTATTGGTTAAAAATTGGTGTGTAATCTTTATTTGACGTTATTTGTATTTTTTAATTAATTTTATTGTAAGTTATCTTTTTATTTATTATATTTTATTATTTCCTTGTATACTTTTTAGTTGTTTTTTGTTATTATGGTATTTTATGGTATTAATTTTTTAGTGTTTTTAATTATTTTGCAGTGTTTTTTATTATTTTTTATTGGGTTGCTAGGAGTTCAAAGCAGATAATATAAGATTATAAATGGGTTATATAGCTGTGTGGAAGGGCCTTGAGTCTACACTGCCATATAATCCAGTTAAAATCAGATAATCTGTATTTTATAGGCAGTGTGGAAGAGGCCTGTGAGGCCTAACTCTGCCTGTCTCCTGGGCTGAGTGGGTTGCTAGGAGACCAAGTGGGCGGAGCTTAGCCTTCTAACTGGCAGCAATTGGATAAAAGCAATTATTCCTCTCTCTCTAATTAGGACTTTATTTTTCTTTTCTTTTTGTTGTATCAACCTAGAGCCGTGGATGATGGGTAGTGTCGTCAAATTTCGAGGTTGGAGGGCCTGTAGTTTTGTTGTTTTGCGGGTTGCCGTGATGCCATCACTCTTTTATATATATAGATTTAAAGCAGAAAACATGGGATCAGATCCTGGAATATAGGGCCTATCTTGAAGGGTCCTCAGATACCCATGTTTGGGTTTGATGTGCCTTTAGTTTACACAGTTTTAAAATATCTGTAAAGGCTATCTGATCAACATTTTTTTAAATAGTTTTTCTTAGTCTTCGTTGAACTTGAAGACCAACAGTTATGTGGGTCTTGGCGGCCAAATATTGATCCGAATATTGCTGAAATGCAGTTAACTTTTACAGCAAACATTCCCACATAAAAAGCCTGTGCCAAAGTGAATTGTTTGTTCTGTTCACTGAAGGGGAGGGAGAGAAAGAGCCTTCAATATGTCTTCGATGCAGTGAGCCATCTGCAGCCTAGTCTCTAGATACTGCAGTGAAAAATAATTCAACAATGGTAATTTGACCATAATAATCATAATGAGCAGATCATGCCGAGTTTTATTTATTTACATTGTCTCTGAGGGCTCTTCTTTTGGGATCGTGCGGTGCCTTGAACAATTGATTTATGGTCTAATCCATCTGCAGTTAATCTGAGTGGGTGGCTTGGCAGTCCCTTTAAGCATTTAAACCATCATTTAGCTGGACAAAAATATGTATATATAGATTCCTCTTTTTCTCAACAAATCATAAAACTCTCATCCTCCTTTTTCTATCACTTCTAAAGATACCCACAATATGTTTTTTTCCAGAGAGAACAACATTATCCACTAGGAAAGTAAAGGTAAAGGTTTTCTCCTGACATTAAGTCTAGTTGTGTCCGACTCTGAAGGTTGGTGCTCATCTCCATTTCTATGCCAAAGAGCCGGCGTTGTCCGTAGACACCTCTATGTGGCCGGCATGGCTGCATGGAGTGCTGTTACTTTACCCACAGAGCGGTACCTATTGATCTACTCACATTTGCATGTTTTCAAATCTAGTCATGATCAACTCTGGAGGTTGGTGCTCATCTCCATTTCTAAGCTGAAGAGCCGGCGTTGCCCGTAGACACGTCCAAGGTTATGTGGCCAGCATGACTGCATGGAGTGCTGTTACTTCCCTCCCGGAGTGGTACCTATTAATCTACTCACATTTGCATGTTTTCAAATTTAGTCATGATCAACTCTGGAGGTTGATGCTCATCTCCATTTCTAAGACAAAGAGCCGGTGTTGTCCGTAGACACCTCCAAGGTTATGTGGCCAGTATGAGTACATGGAGTGCTGTTACTTTCCCCACAAAGCGGTACCTATTGATCTACTCACATTTGCATGTTTTCAAATCTAGTCATGATCAACTCTGGAGGTTGGTGCTCATCTCCATTTCTAAGCCGAAGAGCCAGTGTTGTCCGTAGACTCCTCCAAGGTTATGTGGCCAGCATGACTGCATGGAGTACTGTTACTTTCCCCTTGGAGCGGTACCTATTGATCTACTCACATTTGCATGTTTTCGAACTGCTAGATAGATAGAAGCTGGGGCTAGCAGAGGGGGCTCACCCCGCTCCCCGGATTCGAACCGCCAACCATTCAGTCAGCAAGTTCAGCAGCTCAGCACTTTAACCTGCTAAGCCACCATGGGCTCCATTTCGCCCACAGACTATACATTAGTATGTGGGGAAAAATTCTGCACATAGCATATGCTGTTACAGAATACCTGTGTTTTTTCCATATGTGCATACAGACTTTAACATCACATTTGGGACATTTAGAAAATTCCAAATGTGGGAGGAAAGGTCTCAGACATAAATACCCTAAAGGCACCAGATCCTGTCTGATCTTAGAAGCTAAAGCAGGGACAGCAGTGGTTAGCTGTGGTTGGATGAGAGACTGTTGATGAATACAAGGTGGTGCAAGCTATGTTGCAAATGAAGAAACTGGCAAAACTACCTATGAGTATTCCTTGCCTAACAAAACTCTATGAAAGTCATGGGGTTGTCATAAGCTGACCAGCCTCTTGAAGGCATGTATCCAAACACAGTGAGGCCCTTGGTGGTGCAGTGGATTAAACTGCTGAGCTGCTGAATTTCCTGACCAAAAGGTCAGCAGTTCGAATGTGAGAAGTGGGGTGAGCTTCCGCTATTATCCACAGCTTCTGCCAACCTAGCAATTTGAAAACATGCAAATGTGAGTAGATCAATAGGTAATGCTCCGGTGGAAAGGTAACGGTGCTCCACACAGTCATGCCGGCCACATGACCTAGGAGATGTCTACGGACAATGCCAGCTCTTCAGCTTCTGCCCACCTAGCAGTTCGAGAACATGCAAATGTGAGTAGATCAATAGGTACGACTCTGGCAGGAAGGTAACAGTGCTCCATGCAGTCATGCCGGCCACATGACCTAGGAGATGTCTATGGACAATGCCGGCTCTTCAGCTTCTGCCAACCTAGCAGTTCGAAAACATGCAAATGTGAGTAGATCAATAGGTACCACTCTGGCAGGAAGGTAACAGTGCTCCATGCAGTCACACTGGCCACATGATGTCTTGGAGATGTCTATGGACAATGCCGGCTCTTCAGCTTAGAAATGGAGATGCTACATGGGCATCTTCTCCCACTGATCAAAGTGTGCGCAAGGAGTGTGGTGAATACATTTAAAAATCTCTATACCCACTGGTGCATCAGGTTAAACCACTAACCGAAGGTTGGTTGTTCGATTCCGGGAACGGGGTGAGCACCTGCTGTTAGCCTTAGCTTCTGCCATCTTAGCAGTTTGAAAACATGCAAACGTGGGTAGATCAATAGGTACTGCTCTGGCGGGAAGGTAATGGCGCTCCATGCAGTCATGCTGGCCACATGACCTAGGAGGTGTCTATGGACAATGCCGGCTCTTTAGCTTAGAAATGGAGATGAGCACCAACTCCGGAATTGGGCACAACTAGACTTAATGTCTGGGGAAAACCTTTACCTACCCAAACACAGAGTGATCGACTGGCGGCATTAAGAGATCCCAAAAAAGTGTTAAATGATTTCTTGCATCTTCAAAACATATGTTAGCAATCTGCAAAACATGCTTTGGTGGGTCTGTGTGGAGTGATCAAAAGTTTAGGGAATTCACAAGAGCCTGGATGATCCTTTTTCTCATTGTTATCAATCACCACTTTTCTTTTCTTTTTTGCACCAATTGATGCAACAATGTTTGCATACTGGGGAACTTTGTTAAATTCCATTTCCACCTCCAAAAAAATAAAAAAATAAAATCACACAGCTAGCACTGTTCTGGTTGCTTCACTCTAGCGTAATGTAATTTATATAAATATATAAAACGAACATAGTCAAAATCAGCTTGTTCATTTCGCGCTCCCCACTCCGCATCAGCTCCTCTCCCAGTTTATGCATTTCCATCTTTCAGATCATAAAATCTTTTCCTAGCTTAACAAAAACAGTGCTTTCAGTTGGATAATCATTTCACTTATGTATAAAAGGTTACACTTATTTAAAATATATGAGCCACCGCTGCAAAATAGAAGCAGAATCGTAAAGTACCTTCCTTGGAGATGCCTCTTTCCATACCCCCCCCATCCCAAAAAAAAAAGCTTCGCTGATTTTTAAGAACTTTAAGATGTAAAGCCTTCGTTGCTTCTGCCCACAGTAAAAGTAATAAAAATATTTTATTGCACAGAGTGTAAACATATTTAGCAATAGGTTCAAAAGCTGGAAGTGTTGAAATGTCACCACAGACATGCAAGGATTCCGTCAACAGAAGGCTGGCCAAGAGATTTCAGTTTCCATATGTTTGCTGGCTTGTCTACAACCTGTATCATAGGAAGGTGGTTGAAATGCCATGCATTGAAAGAGTGTATGGGGATCTTCCCTCTACACACAAACACATATGCATATATACAGTAGAGTCTCACTTATCCAAGACTCGCTTATCCAAGATTCTGGATTATTTTTGTAGTCAATGTTTTCAATATATCGTGATATTTTGGTGCTAAATTCGTAAATACAGTAATTACAACAAAACATTACTGCGTATTGAACTACCTTTTCTGTCAAATTTGTTGTATAACATGATGTTTTGGTGCTTAATTTGTAAAATCATGACCTAATTTGATGTTTAATAGGCTTTTCCTTAATCCCTCCTTATTATCCAAGATATTCACTTATCCAAGGTTCTGCCGGCCCGCTTAGCTTGGATAAGTGAGACTCTACTGTATGTACCATTCATCCTGCCACACACTTTTCACATTTGGGTGACACATTGACAACAGGAACAAAACTACCCTGTTTCCCCTAAAATGTCACGCCCAGGCAGCGGAGCACTAAGAACCAAACACGGAGGCCAAATACAATCTAATATCTTTATTAAAGAAATATTATAGTAGAATAAAAACAAGTAGAAAATGTAGTCCAGCAATAGACCTTTCAGAGAAGGTCAAATATAGACCAGAAATATATTGTCCAATATATAATATTAGAGCTCAAAGTTGTAATCCCAAAACCGAAACACACTCTACTTCCAAGCAGTAGAGTGGGGAAACGTCCAAAGTATTTCTAAAGTTCAAAATAAGTCCAAAGCAAGAACTGGAGACAAGGCTAGATACTTGAGACAAGATCCAAGGCTGGAAACACGACGAGATAGTTCATGAAAACTTGACAAGGCAAGGCAAGGCAAGGCAAGGAAACTGGAGTTGCAGACTTAAAACGCAGTCCACACTAGGCTGGAACCGAAATTAATCCTGAAGCTGATCTGTTGACTCCGCACGGATTCCTCGGTGCGGGGAACTTTTAAGGAAGTTCAATCTTCCTGCAGAGCAGGTGTACAGAGCTTCCTTTCCCAAGAGAAAGAGAAGCGAAACACATCTTCCTGCAGCTGCGTTCCTCCCTGCAAATTCCCAAGAGAAACTTAGCTAATTAACGTTCTGCCTGGCTGCTAATCTGGTGCTTTTCCTTGTTTGTTCTTTTTGACCCCGACTCGCAGCATAGGACTCTTTTCTCGCAAAGGGAGGAGAGGCGCTGGGAAAAGCTTGTTCAAGGTCCATTTTAATGGGTTCTTGGCAAGAATGGTCAACAACCGGCATCTGGAATGACTCCGACTCTTGCTGAGACGGCAAAAAACCCATGTTGTCATCTTCAATATCCATGATGGCGCTAGGGTCAGAACTCTGAGGCCCATGAGACATCACATAAAATAAGACATCCCCAGAAAATAAGACCTATTTATTTATTTATTTATTTATTTATTTCCATCATTTCTATGCCGCCCTTCTCACCCAAAGGGACTCAGGGCGGCTCACAATCTGGCAAATTCAATGCCGGTATACAGTACAAAAATAAAAAATAACAATTAAAACAATCAGTTTAAAATAATCCAATAAATACATTTTAAACAGTACAATAAAAATACTTAATCCATTCGTCCACATAAACCTTGCACGTAAACCTTAATCCGGACCGAGTTAAAGCCATCATAATTCATTCATTAAACGCTTGTTCGCAAAGCCAGGTCTTCACCTTTTTTCTAAAACTCAGAAGGGATGGAGCCTGCCGGATGTCACTGGGGAGGGAGTTCCACAGCAGAGGAGCCACCACAGAGAAGGCCCTATCTCTTGTTCCCACCAGCCGCACTTGTGAGGCAGGTGGGACCGAGAGCAGGGCCTCCACAGACGATCTTAAATTCTAGTAGAGCTAGTAGAGGTTTTGCTGAATTGCTAAATATAAGGCATTCTCCAAAAGTAAGACCTAGCAAAGTTTTTGTTTGGAAGCATGCCCGCCGAACAGAACCCCAGAGCATGCAGGGTTGGTAAATGTACGTACCATAGATTGTTGTACATGGAAATAATGGTAGTAACAAGAAATTCTTGATAGGATTCACAGTTTGTCTGGTTATGCTGGTTTGTGATGATAACTACTGTACAGATATAATAAATGTTCATTTTTTTGTTCATCAATAAATGTGGATTCTTCTTCATGGAAAATAAGACATCCCCTGAAAATAAGACCTAGAGCATCTTTGGGAGCAAAAATTAATATAGACACTGTCTTATTTTCAGGGAAACACGGTACCTGGTGTGTCCCTGCAATTCCTTACATTTCATTTCAATGTATGGGAAGTGAAATAATCTTGCAAGAAAAAGAAAACTTTAATTAAAAAGGGGAAATTTATATCAACAGTTTGGTACAGCTATGGAGCTGTAATTACTTGATTTAATGTGCTGTCGAAGGCTTTCATGGCCGGAATCACTGGGTTGCTGTGAGTTTTCCAGGCTGTATGGCCATGTTCAGAAGCATTCTCTCCTGACGTTTCACCCACATCCATCGCAGGCATCCTCAGAGATTGTGAGGTCTGTTGGAAACTAAGCAAGTGGGGTTTCCCTGAATCCCTTCGGGTGAGAAGGGCGGGATATAAATGCTGGAAATAAATACATACATAAATAAAAAATATCTGTGGAGTATTCAAGGTGGGGGAAAGAACTCTTGTCTACTTGAGGTACATCTAAATGTGGGCTGGCTTTCATTGAGAGTTCTTGGAGAACGGGAGAAGTCCCAGCAGATTGGAGGAGGGCGAATGTGGTCCCTATCTTCAAGAAGGGAAAAAAGAACGACCCAAACAATTACCGTCCGGTCAGCCTCACATCGATACCAGGCAAGATTCTGGAAAAGATCATTAAGGAAGTGGTCTGCAAACACTTAGAAACAAATGCGGTCATTGCTAATAGTCAACACGGATTTACCAAAAACAAGTCATGCCAGACTAATCTGATCTCTTTTTTCGATAGAGTTACGAGTTGGGTCGATACAGGGAATGCAGTGGATGTAGCCTACCTGGATTTCAGTAAGGCCTTCGACAAAGTCCCCCACGACCTTCTGGCAAACAAACTAGTAAAATGTGGGCTAGACAAAACTACGGTTAGGTGGATCTGTAATTGGCTAAGCGAACGAACCCAAAGGGTGCTCACCAATGCGTCATCTTCATCATGGAAAGAAGTGACAAGTGGAGTGCCGCAGGGCTCCGTCCTGGGCCCGGTTCTGTTCAACATCTTTATTAATGACTTAGACGAAGGGTTAGAAGGCACGATCATCAAGTTTGCAGATGACACCAAACTGGGAGGGATAGCCAACACTCCAGAGGACAGGAGCAGAATTCAAAACGATCTTGACAGACTAGAGAGATGGGCCAAAACTAACAAAATGAAGTTCAACAGGGACAAATGCAAGATACTTCACTTCGGCAGAAAAAATGGAAATCAAAGATACAGAATGGGGGACGATGCCTGGCTAGACAGCAGTGTGTGCGAAAAAGACCTTGGAGTCCTCGTGGGGAACAAGTTAAACATGAGCCAACAATGTGATGCGGCTGCTAAAAAAGCCAATGGGATTCTGGCCTGAATCAATAGGGGAAAAGCGTCTAGATCCAGGGAAGTTATGCTCCCCCTCTATTCTGCCTTGGTCAGACCACACCTGGAATACTGTGTCCAATTCTGGGCACCACAGTTGAAGGGAGATGTTGACAAGCTGGAAAGCGTCCAGAGGAGGGCAACTAAAATGATGAAGGGTCTGGAGAACAAGCCCTATGAGGAGCGGCTTAAAGAGCTGGGAATGTTTAGCCTGCAGAAGAGAAGGCTGAGAGGAGACATGATAGCCATGTACAAATACGTGAAGGGAAGTCATAGGGAGGAGGGAGGGAGCTTGTTTTCTGCTGCCCTGGAGACTAGGACACGGAACAATGGCTTCAAACTACAGGAAAGGAGATTCCACCTGAACATCAGGAAGAACTTCCTCACTGTGAGAAGGGCTGTTCAGCAGTGGAACTCTCTCCCCGGGGCCGTGGTGGAGGCTCCTTCTTTGGAGGCTTTTAAGCAGAGGCTGGATGGCCATCTGTCGGGGGTGCTTTGAATGCGATTTCCTGCTTCTTGGCAGGGGGTTGGACTAGATGGCCCATGAGGTCTCTTCCAACTCTACAATTCTATGATTCTATGAGAAAAGCTTATTTTCATTGAGGAAAACATTGTGCAATGAGGGAATCCCCGGTTTGACAATCAGATGCTTTGGTGTTTTAAACTTGTCCAATTCTGGCGCTGTTGGTTGTCTCAGAACCAGGGGCTCAGAAAAGTTATAAAAACAAAAGATAGACATGCTCAAATCAGTTTTTGGAGAGTTATGGCTCAAAATGTGCACCCCCATGTTAGTCAATGGCAAGAGAGAGAGAGAGAGAGAGAGAACGAACACTGGGAGGCTTTGCAGCCGAGGCTTGAAATGGCGGCGGTGTTTCAGAAGGGAAACGGAGGGGGCTTTTCATGCAAGGAGTTAAGAAGAGGATACAAAATAAGCACTAAGAGAAGATCGAGTTAAAAAGAAATGATACTTTTTATTTAGGGATTAGTTACATTGCCAGGGGCCGATAGAAGGAGATCTTTAATCTGCAGCTGGAATGTATTTCATTCTTTTATTGATTTCAGCATGGTTCCTACGAATCTGTGGAACTCCCTGCTGCAGTCAAATTTTAGTTAAATGCAGATGGCCGCTGCTCGACTACATGAGGGTGCCTGCCATAGATGTGGGTGAAACATCAGGAAAGAATGCTTCTGGAACATGGCCATACTGCCTGGAAAATGCACAACAACTCAGTGATTCCAGCCATGAAAGTCTTTGACAACATATTTGCAGACAGACTTCTACTCAGGCCCCTTCTACACTGCCATATAATTCGCTTCAATGCTGATAATCTGGGTTCTATATTTCAGTGTAGAAGGGGCTTCAGTCTTCTTTCCAAAGGTGCAATGGCAGTAGATTGGGAACATGTAACAGCAGCAAGAACATCTAAAACATGCTCGAAATATATGACACTAGCCTCAAAAGTTGCTAGAGAATCAGTTTCACATCACCACATGGTTGAAAACATTGTGGAAGAGTGGTACAATGTGTGTTGAGCAGCCCGAAAATGGGACTTGCCTATTTTCCAAAAGGACTGCTTCAATGCAACTTTGAGATTGGTTTGTACTGCAGTGATTTAACAACATCATGCAATGGGAAGATTCTTCTTTCATTGCTATGAAACCTCCACCGTGGTTTACAAGTCTCATGTGATAACAGTTTTAGAGTACTAGAATGCATTGCATTAGTAAAATATGAGTACATAAATTACTATGGCAATGTAATTCTTGCCCAGGAAAAGCTATAGTTGGCACTCTGAGCAACCATGGGCCTCCAGGGATAGATATGGAACTAGGAGTGCTTCCAGGCCATATGCGTTTGGCTTTGACAGTACTAGATCAAGTTCTTAATCTGTGTAGCTCTCCTACCATAACTTTAACGCCGAACACCTTCCACGTACAAACCTCATCAAGAAATGGTAATTCGTTCCCCTATATGCTGAACTAAGCACATTTCAAGGGATGAACTTGGAGATTCTGTTATCTGAAAAGTAATCCAGTGCTACCAACAATCAATACCAAGACAACATTTGCATTATCTCATCTTCCTGCGCTTGCTTTTCTTGGCATAATCCTGGGTCGAAGTACAATCCCTCAGAGCCTTTGATACAGGCCTTCCATTTTTACCTTGTTGAGCACTGGACAAGGTGTAAAGTCATGGAAAGCAACCAAGAAATACTAATGGGACAACACACCTAAGTTCAGAATCATTATTATTGCCCATCTATATATATAAAAGGGTAATGAAATTTCGGCCTAGGACAAAACAACAAAACTACACATCCCAGAAACACTAAACTTGGCAGCACAACCCCTCATCCATGCCTCTACGTTCATACAACAAAAAGCTCCAGCTACTCCAGAAAACGGCCAGGCTTTGAGACTGCAAGGCTATTCACTGCTATTCCACCTGGCCAACAAAGGATTCCTATAAGCCACAGCAACGCGTGGCCGGGCAAAGCTAGTCTATATATAAAAGCGTAATGACATTTCGGCCTAGGACAAAACAACAAAACTACACATCACAGAAACATTAATCTTTCCAGCACAACCCCTCATCCATGCCTCTATGTTCATATAAAAAAAGAAAAGAAAAATAAAGTCCTAGTTAAAGGGAGGGGAATAATTGTTTTTATCCAATTGCTGCCAGTTAGAAGGCTAAGCTCCGCCCACTTGGTCTCCTAGCAACCCACTCAGCCCAGGGGACAGGCAGAGTTAGGCCACACTGCCTATAAAATACAGATTATCTGATTTGAACTGGATTAGATGGCAGTGTAGACTCAAGGCCCCTCCACACTGCTATATAACCCATTTATAATGGACTTAATGTCAGGGGAAAACCTTTACCCTTTACCTTAACTACTACCAATTCCTCAGTAGTTTATTTCCCATACCACCATACTTTGCCACAGCAACGCGTGGCCGGGCACAGCTAGTAATAATATATATATAATAATAACTTTATTCTTATACCCCACCCCATCTCCCCGGAGGAACTCGGGGCGGCTTACATGGGGCCTTGCCCAACACAACAATGTAACAACAACAACAAGACAATAAAACAAATATCTTTTGAAACTCAAAGGCTTTCATGACCGGAATCGCTGGATTGTTGTGAATTTTCCAGGCTGTTTGGCTGTTGTGACTCAGTTGGAACCTCAGATGGATTCTGATGAGGATGATGGGATTCAGGTTCAAAATCAGGTTCAAAATGTCCCTGTTGTAGAAGATGAGGAACAGAGAGTGCAAGTTCATTTTCTCACAGCAAGGAATGATGTTGATGATACTGAAACTAGCCAGGTGCAAATTGACTTAGAAAAGGAGGACCGTTCTCAATCTGATAATGAGGCTCAGCAAACTAATGAACAGGCTGACCTTGATGAAACAGAATCTTTAGATCGAGCTGACCGTTTGGAATTCAGAGTTCGGAGGAGTGTGAGAATAGCAAACAAGAGGGAGGTTAGAGGCCAGAGAAATGCTTTCATATTTTGCAAAGGGTATTAAAGCAATGTGTTTGGAGACAAACCTTTGTCAAAGCAACTTTCATTCTACCAAGAAGCAAGCTCTCGTTTTCCTGGATTATCTTGCAGCCTTTGTGTTCATGTTCTTGGGACTTTGTCATGCTCTAATGGGACTTTGTTTATTCTTTGTGATTTCTTGAATTATTCTCCAAGGCTTTAGTTTGTAACTATCTTTTGTTTTCAAAGAACTTTTTATCATCTATTTTCTAATAAACTAAAAAGACTTCAACCTGTGTGCAGTTTGGTGTATACAGCAAGGTGAAGCTAACCTGAGGTGTGACAACGGCCATGTTCCAGTAGCTTTTGGAAAATTCACAACAACCCAATCTTCTTCATGTTCAAAACATTAAAAAGTAGTACTTAAACCGCCTATTATCAGGGTTTACAACTCAATGGGGCCTCCTAACATTTTGCTTTTCAGAAATCTTAAACTGTCAGAGTTAAAGTATGTTTTGGGTCAGCCCAAGATATTATTCTCCCCGAGGCAGACAATGTAATG
The DNA here is from genome assembly GCF_035594765.1 of Anolis carolinensis. Taxonomy (NCBI): domain Eukaryota; kingdom Metazoa; phylum Chordata; class Lepidosauria; order Squamata; family Anolidae; genus Anolis; species Anolis carolinensis. Next base: position 5,276,668 of record NW_026943823.1, read on the forward strand.
TCTCCCTTTTATTCCATGTACATAAGCTGACATGAATTGGACTTACATTAGCACTGATAACATGGTGTAATCTTCCGCTACACTTAAGGACAGCAGACTCGATTAAGAGACTGGTCGTGTGGCATATGCAGCTCTAGCCTCCAGGAAAGAGGAATTTATGTTGAGAGGACAGGATGGTTGTCGAGCCATCTGTTGATCCAGTGACTCCCTTTTTTGCACAGAAAATGGGTATAAACTGAAGGAAAACTGTTATAAGTCTAAAATGTAAAAATCTGCCATAATGACCAATAGCACTCTCCACTGAAGTTAGGAGTGCTCTTAGCCATTTTGAATGGGCCGTGGTGGCGCAATGGGTTAAACACTTGTACCACTGAACTGCTGACCTGAAGGTTGGCTGAACTACTGGCCTGAAGCTTGACAGTTTGAATCTGCAAAATGGAGTGAGCTCCCGTCTGTCAGCCCTAGCTCTTTGAGAACCTAGCAGTTCGAAAACATGCAAATGTGAGTAGATAAATAGGTACTGCTCCTGTGGGAAAAGCCAAAGAGACTTTCCAAGCAATCTTGATGGCCACATGGCCAAGAGGTGATACCGCAGAGAAGCCAGAGATGAGCCAGAGATGAGCACTGACTTCCGAAGCCGGAAATGAAAGGAGAAGCCTTTGCCTTGTTTGTATGTCTCATTGTATTTGACTGTAAAGGCATTGAATGTTTGCCTATGTCAATGCAAATGTGAGTAGATAAATAGGTACTGCTTCTGTGGGAAAAGGCAAAGAGACGTTCCAAGCAATCTTGTCAGCCACATGAACAAGAGGTGACACCGCAGAGAAGACAGAGATGAGCACTGACTTCAGAAGCCGGAAATGAAAAGAGAAGCCTTTGCCTTGTTTGTGTTTCTATGTCTCATTGTATTTGACTGTAAATGCATTGAATGTCTGCCTATGTATGTAAAATACTGTAATCTGCTCTGAGTCCCCAAGGAAAAAAGGGTGGAATATAAATAAAGTTTATTATTAGAGCACCTCCCCCAATTTTATGGAGATGTGGGGAGTTCTTGTGGATTGCAAATGACTTATGGGTCTCACTTTGCCTACTACTGATGTTATTCAGTAGTTATTCACGGATCATAACGAAACCAATTATTTTAGCCCCCAAATTTGCCCTTGATTTATACATGAGGTCGACATAAAAATAAGTGTACATGGTAATATTAAGAGTTGTATAAGAAAAAACTTCACCATGGAAGCACATTGACATCTAACGTTCTTTCTGTTCTTACAAGAGTGAGAAGACTTATCTGTTCAAATTGGTCTGTTTTGATATTTATCATTCAAATAATTTAACTATTCAAATAGTTAAACCACCAGCTACAGAAGATCTTGCTGATTGAAAGTTTGGCAGTTCAAACAGTGAGTCAGTGTGAGCTGCCGCCATCAATCCTGGATTGTGCTTACCTAGAAATTCGAAAACAACGATGCGAGTAGATAAATAGGTACCGCTTTAGCAGGGAGGTAAAAGGTGCCCTGAAAACATGCCGATTAGGAAGGTGTCCATGGATGACAAACTCCTCAGCATGGAAAAATGAAACAACAACCGAGTCGAGCACAGCATTCAGATGGCAGAGATGAAAAGAAGGAAGCCTTGCCTTTGTTTATGTATGTCCTCTCTGTATAAAATGGCATTGAATGTTCACCATGTATGTATCTGTAATCCGCAGAGAGATACAACAGACTATAAATAAAATATATGATTTATTTTGTTTTGCTAAATGATGTTAACCAGCTCCCTTAAGCAAAGGTAGAAGAAACATTTAGTAATGAAATGAATAGGTGAATAAAGCCGGAAGAGCTAGCTGTTTCAATAGGAGAATCTTGCTTGAATGTCGAACTGAAACAGTCAAGCGGAAACACTAGTTTATTGTGGACAAACAGAACACCTTTCTGATTCAGTTTGAATTACAAGCTGAGCACATAAATAATGTATACTAACTCTGTTCTTTTTAAATTGCCTTTAAAATGATGTCTTTAATACTTTAGCCTGGGGTGATTTGTCTCTACTAAGGCTAGCTATACTGCATGTTTTTATATTACTTTATTTGAACAACCAGCCTGTTTCTTTCTGACAAGAATGGAGATGTTCTGGATAGATGTGCATCTCTACTCAACGACTCCTCTGAGAAATCTAGTGAGAATAGGGACCAGTTGTCTTTATCTTTACACCTAATTTTTAAATATGTCTATTACTTAGGAAAAACCCGATGCTGATGATGCTGATAATAATAATAATAATAATAACAATAATAATAACAACAACAACAACAACAAGATAGATATGCTGGAAGTCGAACACTTCCCAAGTGTCTAGGATTGTATGATGTATTTTTGGATGATGCACGCAGATCCCAGTAGGGTGGCCTTTTGCAGTGGGCAGATCGTGATTTTGTCAATGGCATTTGGAAACAATAGACAGTCCAGGAGCAAGCCATCAGGACAAATGCAATTAAGGCCAAGATCGAAAAATCAGCTGATGACCCAAAATGCAGACTCTGCAAGGAAACTGACGAAACCATTGATCATATCCTCAGCTGCTGTAAGAAAATCGCACAGACAGACTACAAACAGAGGCACAACTATGTGGCCCAAATGATTCATTGGAACTTATGCCTCAAGTACCACCTCCCAGCAGAAAAGAACTGGTGGGATCACAAACCTGCAAAAGTATTGGAAAATGAGCACGCAAAGATACTGTGGGACTTCCGAATCCAGACTGACAAAGTTCTGGAACACAACACACCAGACATCACAGTTGTGGAAAAAAAAAAGGTTTGGATCAATGATGTTGCCATCCCAGGTGACAATCACATTGACGGAAAACAACAGGAAAAACTCAGCCGCTATCAGGACCTCAAGACTTGTGATTTTGTGATACGAAATCCAGCATATCTATCTTGTTTGCTGTGTCATAATAAAATAATAATAATAATAAGTTATTTATACCCTGCTCCATCTCCCTAAAAGGGGCTCAGAGTGGCTATTGGATCCAGTCCTTTCAAGATTATTATTATTATTTTATTATTATTATTTTAGAATGTTTTTATGAATGTTGACGTAAGTTATAATTTTTAAATTGATTTATAGTGTATTGTATAATTTTTATATGTGTGCTTATTGTAAGCCGCCCTGAGTCCCCTCTTGGGTGAGAAGGGCGGGATATAAATGTTGTAATAAATAAATAAATAAATATTATTATTAATAATAATAATAATAATAATAATAATAATAATAATAATTTATTTATATTCCGCCCTTCTCCCTGAGGGAACTCAGAGCGGATTACAGCATATAAACAGGCACAGGCAAACATTCAATGTAAAAATTCAATTTTTACAATGAAATACAATTACAGAGACAAATGCAAAGGCTTCTCCTTTTATTTCCGGCTCTGGAGGTGGTACTCCTCTCGTGCTCTTCTCCATTCCCAAACCGAGGAGCCTGCGTTGTCCATAGACACCTCCTGGTCGCGTGGCTGGCATGACTGCTTTATCCTTTTCCTGCTGAAGCAGTACCTATTTATCTACTCACATTTTCGTAATCCTAGGTTAGCAGGAACTGGGGCTAACAGCAGGAGCTCACCCTGTCCCATGGATTTGAACTTCCAACCTTCAGGTCAGCAGCAAGGGATTAACCCATTGCACCACCAAGGCCCCATTAAAAGCTGAAAAGACCCATATAGATATAGATATAGATATAGATATAGATATAGATATAGACTAGCTGTGCCCAGCCATGTGTTGCTGTGGCAAAGTGGTGGTGGTATTGGGTTAAAAATTGTTGTGGAATTTTTATTTGACGTTATTTGTATTTTTTTAATTAATTTTATTTTAACTTATCTTTTTATTTATTATATTTTATTATTTTGTTGTATTATTTTTAGTTATTTTGTTATTATAGTATTTTATTGTATTAATTTTTTTAGTGTTTTTAATTATTTTAGTGTTTTTTATTATTTTATTGTATTATTTGTATTTATTTTATTTTTTATTCTTTTATTAACACTGGGCTGAGTGGGTTGCTAGAGACCAAGTGGGTGGAGCTTAGCCTTCTAACTGGCAGCAATTGGATAAAAACAATTATTTCTCTCCCTCTGATTAGGACTTTATTTTTCTTTTCTTTTTGTTGTCGGAACCTAGGGGCAAGGATGGTGGGTTGTGTTGCCAAATTTCTAGGTTCAGGGGCTTGTACTTTTGTTGTTTAGTGGCAGGAACGGACACCATTACTCCTTTATATATATAGACTAGCTGTGCCCAGCCACGCGTTGCTGTTGCGAAGTATGATGGCATGGGAAATAAAGTATTGAGGAATTGATGGTAGTTAAGGTAACGGGTAAAGGTTTTATCTTACATTAAGTCCATTATAAATGGGTTATATAGCTGTGTGGAAGGGCCTTGAGTCTACACTGTCATATAATCCAGTTAAAATCAGATATTCTGTATTTTGTAGGCAGTGTGGAAGAGGCCTAAGTGAGGCCTAACTCTGTCTGTCCCCTGGGCTGAGTGGGTTGTTAGGAGACCAAGTGGGCGGAGCTTAGCCTTCTAACTGGCAGCAATTGGATAAAAACAGTTATTCCTCTCCATCTAATTAGGACTTTATTTTTCTTTTCTTTTTGTTGTATGAACATAGAGGCATGGATGATGGGTTGTGCTGCCAAGTTTAGTGTTTCTGGGATATGTAGTTTTGTTGTTTTGTCCTAGGCCGAAATTTCATTACCCTTTTATATATATAGATATTCCAAACATGTATAACTTCAAACATGGCAACATTAATTGTAATAAGAGAAATTAATATTTTTCTCTATAGAAGGTGTAAGATTATCCTTGGTCCAGCTTTTCTAAGCAAGTAACATATGAACATGTCCTAGGCATGTGCTTTACATGTGGAATCATGGTGTGAAGAAGGTGATTTGTATGCATTCCTAGCATGGCATCAGTTGACTGAGAATATTTCTAAATGATAAACACATGTTTTGCCCATTGTTGCAAAGTTTTTATCGCTGGTTATAATACGTCAATTAAGGAAGCTGAAAATTACATTTTGTCGATCGTTTGGACTAATGCTCAGATTAGAATGCAGCTATTCTACCAACTCCGCACTTCTCCAGATTTTGAGATGCAGTTCCTATCTTAAAAATACAAAAAAAAATGCAAACAATGATTTTTCCCCCTTTTAGTAATAATAATAATAATTAAAAATGGGATGAACATTTCCAGCCTCAAACAGGTTGCAAACAGATTAATCTGAACATCCATATGCTGTAGATTTAGGAAATCTGGGTTTAAATCTGTAGGCAAATCTGTTATAATCATTCATTCATCCCAAATGCGCTTGCGACGAGAACTAGTCAAACGGGAACGACAGTTGTCACAAACACACACCATTCTCCGTAGCTAACCTGGTGACTCCTCAACTGAGCATCTGTTGATTGAATAGTGTAAACAAAGATAAGTAAGTAATTTGAGCATTTACAGAAGAAAATCAGCTCAGTAAACAGATGCCAAGCTTAGTGCAAATTAGTCAGTCAATCAAACCAGGGGATCTTGACACTTGAAGGAACAGAAGACAAAAATCTACTCATGGGATTTTGTCACCATTGATTCCCCGGCTCAGCTCAAGCAGTCTCTCTGTGTGTCTGCACAACTTGCTCAAATACTGAGCTCCATTAATGAAGTAAACGAATGGGATTAATGGCAAGCTAGAAAAATGTGTGCCAGAATTCCATATACAGTAGAATCTGACTTATCCAAGCCTCGCTTATCCAAGCTTCTGGATTATCCAAGCCATTTTTGTAGTCAATGTTTTCAATATATCATGATATTTTGGTGCTAAATTCGTAAATTTAGCTCGTGTTTTGCTGGCAGTTTTTATAGTGTTGTAAATTAGCCTCCCGCATAAAGCGTCCCTAAATTTCACCTAATTGACAGGTGCAACTGTCTTTCGGGGCTGCATAGGTCAACAGCAAGCCGGGGCTATTAATGGTCGGAGGCTTAACCCGACCCGGGCTTCGAACTCATGACCTCTTGGTCAGTAGTGATTTATAGCAGCTGGTTACTAGCCAGCTGCGCCACAGCCCGACCACTAACCTAATTTGATGTTTAATAGGCTTTTCCTTAATTTCTCCTTATTATCCAAGATATTCGCTTATCCAAGCTTCTGCCAGCCCGTTTAGCTTGGATAAGTGAGACTCTACTGTATATGAGGGTTGAATGAAAAGTAATGCCTCCACCTTCGTAACTCCTCAACAAATGGCAGTACTGGCTTGTTCAGGAGATTCTCCTCTACATTTTCATTTGGTGGGAAGCCTTAGCATTGAACGGTTGTGTTGTTAAAGTGCGACGTATGGAACCTTGCGCGGAAGGTCAGTCAAGGTTGACAGATCGATTCAGGACTATCGTCGTATCACTCTGAGAAAAATTTCAAACATAATCGCCAATTCACAAGAACGTATGGGTCACATTATTGCTTTACTTGGCTATCGGAAGATCTGTGCACGATGGGTCCTGTGAGACGCCGGTTGCGGAAACAGAGTGTCGACTTCTTCCATGATAGCTTCAGAAAACTTGTTCATCGTTGGCAGAAATGTATTTATTTTATTTTATTTACAGTATTTATATTCCGCCCTTCTCACCCCGAAGGGGACTCAGGGATCACATTACACATATAAGGCAAACATTCAATGCCATATAACACAGAACAGAGACAAGACAAACACAGGGCTCCGAGCTGGCCTCGAACTCATGACCTCTTGGTCAGAGTGATTTGAACAGCTGGTTGCTCAACAGCCTGTGCCACAGCCTGGCGCAAATGTATCCAATTGTCTGGTGATTATGTGGAAAAGTGAATAGTGGTTGTTAAAGAGCACATTCTAAGGATTATTTCTGCTTTTGATTTATTAAAATATTCCCATTCAAACCCAAGTAACGAAGGTGGAGGCATTACTTTTCATTCAACCCTCATACAATGTGCAGTTTTTTGTGTCTTTTTCACTTTGGACAGAATTTGATTCCCAAGCTGGTACACCTGGTGCAGAGAAGCCTTTTGCCACCTTCGCCACTGGGAGATATAATAATAATAAGAGGAAGAATAACAATAAGATAATAATAACAATAAGAAACCAGTGCAGATGGTCCCGGTGGTGATGGGCACACTGGGTGCCATGCCAAAAGATCTCAGCCGGCTTTTGGAAACAATAGACATTGACAAAATTATGATCTGCCAGCTGCAAAAGGCCACCTAAAAGATAATACAGTAGAGTCTCACTTATCCAACATAAACGGGCCGGCAGAACATTGGATAAATGAATATGTTGGATAATTAGGAGAGATTAAGGAGAAGCCAATTAAACATCAAATTAGATTATGATTTTATAAATTAGGCATCAAAACATTATGTTATACAACAAATTTTACAGAAAACGTAGTTCAATATGCTGTAATGCTACGTAGTAATTACTGTATTTATGAATTTAGCACCAAAATATCATGATGTATTGAAAACATTGACTACAAAAATGCGTTGGATAATCCAGAACGTTGGATAAGCGAATGTTGGATAAGTGAGACTCTACTGTACTCTGGTTTTCTTATAAAGATTCTTTTTAAAATCTTTTGTGATTCTTCATGAATCTTCGTCCAAAACGTTGTTGCTTCTTTACAAGTCCACCACATGTGATAAAAAGAGCCAACTTGTTCTTTACATTTCCAACACTTATCAGAAACTGTTTTGTACATTTTGGCTAATGGTTTCGGTGTAGTATACCATTTGTGGAACATTTTTATCCAATTCTCTTTCAAATTCTCTTTCTGGGCCTGAATATATTGCACAAGATTTCCCTAACCTAAAACGATACATTTTAATATATTGGTTTTATGGTTCCCGTCCCCTTGATCTGGTCATGTAAGTGTGATTTATTGTTATAATTCTATTATTTTACTTTGTTTAATAATGTGTATTATGTTGTTATGTAATGTTTGTGTTTGCTTTTATGACTGTAAACCGCCCTGAGTCCCATCTGGGAGATAGAGCGGTAGATAAATAAAGTTTATTATTATTATTATTATTATTATTATTATTATTATTATTATTATTGACACAACGACGTTGTATGACACAGCAAACAAGATAGATATGCTGGATTTCGTTTCACAAAACCACAAGTCGAACACTTCCCAAGTGTCTAGGACTGTGTGATGTATTTTCGGATGATGCGTGCAGATCCCAGCAGGGTGGCCTTTTGCAGTTGGCAGATCATAATTTTGTCAATGTCTATTGTTTCCAAATGCCGGCTGAGATCTTTTGGCACGGCACCCAGTGTGCCCATCACCACCGGGACCACCTGCACTGGTTTCTGCCAGAGTCTTTGAAGTTCAATCTTGAGGTCCTGATAGCGGCTGAGTTTTTCCTGTTGTTTTTCATCAATGCGACTGTCACCTGGGATGGCGACATCAATTATCCAAACCTTGTTCTTTTCCACAACTGTGATATCTGGTGTTGTGGAAAAGAACAAGGTTTGGATAATTGATGTCGCCATCCCAGGTGACAGTCGCATTGATGAAAAACAACAGGAAAAACTCAGCCGCTATTATTAACTCAGCCGCTATTATTAACTCAGTCGTTATTATTATTATTATTATTATTATTATTATTATTATTATTATTATTAAATCCGTTGCATATGTATATTTTAATTTTTTGTTCCACATTTGCTTGAGTTCACTTATGAAAGGCAAGATACCTGTAATAATAAAAGTGCTTTTATGTATGCTCATATGCACATGCAAATCTGCAAGTAGTACCAACGATATAAATTCTAGGTACCTCAAACTTGGCATAAATTCTAAGGGAATTTGATGTGTTCTTCAGGGTGAGTTTGAAATTGGTCTATTGGGTTTACAGGTGCTGGACCAATGCCTGGATAGGAATCCAGCCTGTTACAATATCCAGGCACTGGTCCAGCACTTGGACAGCTCCATCGGATTCTGACAGCAAGGAGACGTTGGTTCAAATGCCTTCATGTCTTAAGGGAAAAAATCTGTCAGATTTTTGAAAGAAAAGACAAATCAATGAGTCCAGGAGCAAATTAAGCCAGAATTGTTCTTAGAACTCAGCATAACTAAACTGCTATTGTTGTACGTTGGGCATACCATGAGAAAACTTGACTCACTGGAAAAGATAATAATGTTGTTAAGATGAAAGACAGTAGGAAATGAGGAACATCCCATCATAGATGGGTAGACTCAACCAAGAAAGCCTCAGCCCCAAGTCTGCAAGATCTGAGCAAGGCAAGAGATAACTGATTTTGGAGGTCTCCCATTCATAGAATCTGTTGGATTATTTATTTATTTACTAGCTGTGCCCGGCCACGCGTTGCTGTGGCGAAGTCTGGTGGTATGGGAAATAAAAGTCTTGAGGAATTGGTGGTAGTTAAGGTAAAGGGTAAAGGTTTTCCCCTGACATTAAGTCCATTATAAATGGGTTATATAGCTGTGTGGAAGGGCCTTGAGTCTACACTGCCATATAATCCAGTTCAAATCAGATAATCTGTATTTTATAGGCAGTGTGGAAGAGGCCTAAGTGAGGCCTAACTCTGGCTGTCCCCTGGGCTGAGTGGGTTGCTAGGAGACCAAGTGGGCGGAGCTTAGCCTTCTAACTGGCAGCAATTGGATACAAACAATTATTCCTCTCCCTCTAATTAGGACTTTATTTTTCTTTTCTTTTTGTTGTATGAACGTAGAGGCATGGATGAGGGGTTGTGCTGCCAAGTTTAGTGTTTCTGGGATGTGTAGTTTTGTTGTTTTGTCCTAGGCCGAAATTTCATTACCCTTTTTTATATATATATATATAGATTTATTTATTTATTAGACTTGTATACCGCTACTCTCAGTTTGGCTCGGAGCGGTTTACAGAAATAGATGAAAACAATACACTTAGATTTAAAATAACAATAAAAACAATAAAAACAACAATAAAAACAGACATAGCCCCGAGTTTTACACCTATTGAAAGCTTGTCGGAAGAGCAAGGTTTTGCAAGCTTTCCGAAAGGCAAGTAGGTCTCGGATGGTTCGAGTTTCAACTGGCAAGGCATTCCATAAATGAGGGGCTATGGTTGTATGTGTATGAAATGTAAATCAAGTGTTTCTGCTGTTGTGCAAGAGTGTGTGTTTCAGCAATGAAACAGTTAACAGCAACCTAGTTTTGACTGATAGCCTGCTATGACCTATCAGGCATGATTTCCAGCCTTTGGAGGTCGGAACTTCCTTCGGACTGAGGAATGTGCTTCTTATCTCTGAGTCTGTTGAGCTGTGCTTGCCGAGGCAAGAGGCTATAGAAGAATGCCAGCTCAGAGCGATGACTTTTGCTGTGCTTTGTAAATATGTATTATAGATATTGAAATAAATGTTTGGACTTCAGATTACAGATGTGTTTGAGTCTGACATTGAAGAGGAATTGGTGAGGCAGACGATTGCAACCAATTCATCAGGGTGCTGGAGAAGATGATTGATGGAGTATTGAAGAAACCCACCCAGCATGCACCCTGACACCCACGCTGACAGAGTCACCATAGGTAAAGGTAAAGATTTCCCCTGACATTAAGTTCAGTCATGTCTGAATCTGGGGAGTTGGTGCTCATCACCATTTCTAAGCCGAAGAGCCAGCATTGTCCGTAGACACCTCCAAGATCATGCAGCCAGCATGACTGCATGGAACGTCGTTACCTTCCCGCAGAAGCGGTACCTATTGATCTACTCACATTTTGCATGTTTTGAACTGCTAGGTTGGCAGAAGCTAGGGCTAATAGCGGGAGCTCACCCCGCTCCCCAGATTCGAACCTCCAACCTTTCGATCAGCAAGTTTAGCAACTCAGCGGCTCAACCCGCTGCACCACTGGGGGTTCCAGAGCCACCATAAGTCAAAGTTAATGTAAAAGCCATTAACAATAACAATAATAACAACAATGCTTTGAATGTTGTCTCTACAGTAAGTCCAACTCTATCCATTATATTTTATAAGCTCTGCCAGGAAATCTCTAAATTGAGCTGTTAAAAGTTGAAGGATAAATCTACAAGAAGCGACCAAGCTGCTGCATATGTTGGAGGAACATTTCCAGTCTTTTTGCCTACGTCTCTGTACATAGTGATGAATTATAAATAAAACTACTCTTCTGGCAGGCAGCAGGATTTAAAAGAACCGAAGTGAACTGATCATCAATAGTAATTAGGCCACACTTCTTTTCTGTAATTAATCTATTAATACATTGTAAACAAATATGTGCTGAGAAAAACAGAAGTGGCGGAGTTCATCTTCAGCAACCAAGCAGACGAAAGGCATTTTTCACACATTTTCTTCCTTCGCATTACCAGATATGCCAGGTGGTCTATTTCCTTTGCTGGAGAAATGCTGCCGCAAGTTGGAAGGCTAAGCAAGATCAAGACAGGAACAGGGTCTTATGGCAAAAATATCAAAAAAAAAAAAAAAAAGGCCAAAGTGGTTATGGCAACTTTAATGATGGAGTTGAGTCAGAGGAGCTAGAAGAGAAGAGGGAAGATGAATCATTCCAGGTCTATATTGGTTATACACATATTCTATTATAAGGTCATTTTGTGTAATTACAACATTTTAAAAAATGCAGAAAGCAACGCCAAAGTTCACATTTATTTTCATAAATCTGTCTGAATATATGAATACAGACCTTTCCATCTTAAAAAATGCTTATTTTTTTGCATGCACATTGAGATAACTAGCAATTTCAGATGTACATGAAGTCTGAAGAATTGTCCCATCCCCTCTTTCATTTTCCAAATCCCAATTTCCATCAGCAGGAACCCTGTCCCAGATCGAGTCTGTTTTTCAAAACCAAATATTAGCCTCTGACCACTCCTGGTTTTGTTGGTTTTAAGGCTTTTTTTTTGGCAATCTGTGCAGCCCTTAAACATTTCCAGTGGCAGAAAATTCATCCCTGAGCTTAATGCAGTTCCTTCACCAGTACAGAATATGAACAAATTTGAGAAAAAAGGTAACATTCAGAAGTGCATAGAGGCAATCTATATATGTTTTTTCTATAGATGAACAATAGGTTCAAATACCCATATTTTTCAGCAAAATTATTACAGCAGAGTCTCACTTATCCAAGCTAAATGGGCCAGCAGAAGCTTGGATGAGCAAATATCTTGGATAATAAGGAGGGATTAAGAAAAAGCCTATTAAACATCAAATTAGGTTATGGTTTTACAAATTAAGCACCAAAACATCATGTTATACAACAAATTTGACTGTAGTTGTACTAGTATGTGTAGATATAGTAGTACTAGCAGCAGCATTATCACTAAAGACAGAAAGTAAGTTGTAAAACAACTACCGCAAATTCTCCTTTTCCCCTTTAAAGGACCTCATTAAGAGACCAGAGACAAAGTGGTAATGAGAGCATGTATTCTCCTAGAAAGTCTATGCCGTGCCGGGGACGGGGAAAAAAGATTTATCTTTCCATGCAGTTATGTTGCTGGTACAGTTTGGGATGCCCAACTTAATAATCTATCTATATATATAAAAGAGTAATGAAATTTCGGCCTAGGGCAAAACAACAAAACTACACACCCCAGAAACACTAAACTTGGCAGCACAACCCCTCATCCATGCCTCTACGTTCATACAACAACAACAAAAAAGAAAAATTAAGTCCTAATGAGAGGGAGAGGAATAATTGTTTTTATCCAATTGCTGCCAGTTAGAAGCTCCGCCCACTTGGTCTCCTAGCAACCCACTCAGCCCAGGGGACAGCCAGAGTTAGGCCTCACTTAGGCATCTTCCACACTGCCTATAAAATACAGATTATCTGATTTGAACTGGATTATATGGCAGTGTAGACTCAAGGCCCTTCCACACAGCTATATAACCCATTTATAATGGACTTAATGTCAGGGGAAAACCTTTACACTTTACCTTAACTACCACCAATTCCTCAATACTTTATTTTCCATACCACCATACTTCGCCACAGCAACACGTGGCCGGATACAACTAGTAAGTAATAAACTTGTGGCCGGGTACAGCTAGTATAAGTAATAAACTTGATATTTATGTTCATGGCATGAACATAAATATCACATTTTTACTAAAAATATTTCAAGAATGAAGAAATTGGAATTGTAAAAGAAACACAAATAACAAAAATATATTAAAATGGCAAGGAAGACTCAAGTAGATTGTACAGACCATTCTTCCAGGGACATATTAACTTCTTGACTGATCTCCAAGTACATTAGGATTGTTAGTGGTCTTTGTAAGACTGACCTCAAAAGACTAAGGCAGGAGGTATATGGAATGGAGCTGGTGGCCAATTGCTCCATCTCCAAGGAAGTCAGCAACTCAGCAGCTGAAAGGATAGTTGTGGTGGACCAACCCCAAGAAGATCCAGAGGGAAGGATAACCTACCCTCCATAATAGACACCAAAGAAGGCAAGCTGATGGTTTTAGAACTGATGACCAAGTCAAAGCACTTCAAGGGAGATCTATAGGTTGGTTAAAGGACCTCATTGCATTGATGATGTCCCCGTGCTGATTCGCCAGACATTGTGGAGAATTGGTAGGACAGTGGGGCTGTTGTGACTCAGCCTTTGTGTGATTCTGATGAGAATTCTAGGATGCAGTTTCAAGATGTTGGAATTCAGGTTCAGGATGAGTTTCAAGATGACTCTGATGGGAATTATGGGATTCAGGTGCAGAGTGTTCCTGCTGTGGGAGATGAGGAGCAGGGAGGCTTTCCCACAGGAAGAAATGATGTTGTTACTCACGATGGTTTTCAGGTGCAAGAAGCAGAAAGGGAGAGTAGCTCTCAGCCTCAGCCTGATAACACTAACGAGCCCTGTGGCATTGAAAGCGAAAACAATGAGGCCGCTTCTCTAGATCGGGCTAGTCGTTTGGAATTTCGGGGGTTGTGCAGAAGCCTCAGAATAGCAAATAAGAGGGAGGGCAAAGGGCAAAGAAATGCCCTCATGGTATGCTATTAAAACAGTCTGCTAAGAAGGAAATCTTTGTCAAAGCAATTCCTCACTTGAATCAAGAACTAAGTCTGCATTCCTGCATTATCTTATAGCCTGGATGTATCCTCGTTTCTGGGACTTTGGTTTCGTTTTAAGGACCTTGCTTCGTGCCTAATGTTTCCATGGATTTGTTCTTACAGCCTTGTTTTTGTAACTATCTTTTGGAACGGAAGAAACCATGAAAATGAACAAAATCTGGCTACCAGTATTAAAAAAACTCTAAAATCAAAACAGTAGATGGGAACCAACACTCTGAGGGCAGAGGACAGCTAATGACTGAACAAAGGATGCCCCCAGGCAAGAGACAAAACCTTTCCAATGCTAATTAGGGTGATTAACTGAAACATTAATACTGGCTTCCCAGTGACATAGGACTCTTGCCACACCCTGGACTCTCCACAGATATATATTCTTTCCTTTCCTTACTTAGTTTATCCATACCTCACAACCTCTGAGGATGCCTGCCATAGATGTGGGCGAAACGTCAGGAGAGAATACTTCTGGAACACGGCCACACAGCCAGAAAGACATACAACAACCCTGCAATCTAAACATGCACTTTTAAGAGTTCATCTCATTGCTTGTGTTCAGTGGGCAAAATGGAACTGTGCTATATATATATTCAAAGGACAGCCCATTCTCGTATCAATTATTCTAAAACCAGCCTAATCATATATTGATCAAGCCTGTGAAGTTGTCTCCACCAAGTAGAACCTATGAGCTTTAGCCATGTATTTCTTTGATGTGCGCAGTCCATTTGAACTTAGAAAGAGGGGATTTGTACATCTGTGGTCAAAATTTGTGAAAAGGTTTCGACTGAATACTCTGGATATAGCAACAAATCTGAGAATTTTCCGAGCTTTGCTGAATATCCAGTAAAGGAGTTAACTCCAAAGAGGCAGGACATCATTTTTTTATGTTAGTTGTCTGATCACATAAAATGAATTTTCCCCATGTGATGCAATTTAGGAATAGGAAGACAGTCCGGTTGAAGGAAGCAGAGGTTGTAGCTCAGTGGCAAAGAACACAGCTTGCGAGCTCAAGCTGCCAGGTTAAATTTGTTGAATTTTCGACTTTAAAAGGATCACTGAGAGCAAGGTTGTGAAAGGTCTCTGGCTCTGTCCTGGGGGAGTCAGTGCCCATCACAATAGGGCAGTTGCATTTGTGTCAGGAATGAAAATGTCCATAGACTTATCAAGGCATTAGATACTGGGTCCTACATGCAGGAAGGGGCATAAGGAATACCCTGTTTCCCTGAAAATAAGACAGTGTCTTATATTATTTTTTGCTCCCAAAGATGCGCTAGTCTTATTTTCAGGGGATGTCTTAGTTTTCCACAAAGAAGAATTCACATTTATGGTTGAATTTTTAAAAATGAAAATTTATTATCTACTGTACAGTAGTTGTCATCACAAAACAGCATAACCAAACTGTGAATCTTTTCAAGAATTTCTATATTATATTTTATTGCTATACTGTTTTAAAATTACTGTTTTAAATTTCTGCTCGTATGTAAATTTATCTTGTTGTTGGGCTTATCCCTGTGTAAGCTGCCCTGAGTCCCTTCTGGGAGATGGAGGTGGGATACAAGAATAAAATTATATTATTATTATTATTATTATTATTATTATTATTATTATTATTATTTCTTGTTACTACTTTTATTTCCATGTACAACAATCTATGGTATGTACATTTACCGATCCTGCATGCTTCCAAACAAAAACTTTGCTAGGTTTTACTTTCCGGGGAGGCCTTATATTTAGCAATTCAGCAAAACTTCTACTAGGTCTTATTTTCTGGGGATGTCTTATTTTCAGGGAAACAGGGTACAAAACCCAGACACATCCCTTTACCTTGAGCCTTCGCACCTTTGTGATGCCCATGTGATGTTTCAGAGAAAGCTCACAAAACAGTCTACACATTTCTAAACACAAGTATCTAAACATCCATAAACATAGAAAACAGACAAACACTTTAGTCAGTGGGGTAATGTAAGTGATTGCGAAAACATGCATTGACTTCAATTAATTTTGTAATTTTAATTTTAATCCGTGTTAATTCTTAATATAGATGTTAGGAATTCCTCTTCTTCAGAAGAGGAAGGAAAGCAGGAAAGTGTTCATTTATTTATTTCCAGCATTTATACCCCGCCCTTCTCACCCGGGGGGACTCAGGGTGGCTTACAACAGTTGGCAACACTTAATGCCACGAACATAATAATAAAACAAAAACAGTACATATCATCAATTAAAACAATAAAAATACATCATTAAAATACATTATAACAATTAAAACATATGTAGATTAGATCCATTTGTCTAAAAACCTCAAGCTTCAGCCTTCAATCGGACCATGTCGATGTTATCGTATTACTCGTTAAACTTCTCAAAGGGTCCCGTTTGAAATCAGACATTTACCCACAATGGCCGTTTTTTAGCCTGTATGTGTTCTCTGGTGCTGGTTAAGGGATGAACTCTGAGTAAAACATTTTCCACATTCATGGTTTCTCACATGTGTGGAGTCTTTTGTTCCTCGCCAAGGCTGAACTGTAAAAAAAAACAATTCCCACACTCCTGGCATTGGTATGGCTTCTCTCCTGTGTGGAGTCTTTTGTGGCACACCAAAGTTGAACTGAAAGCAAAATATTTCCCACACTCCTGGCATTGGTATGGCTTCTCTCCTGTGTGGAGTCTTTTGTGGCACACCAAAGTTGAACTGAAAGCAAAATATTTCCCACACTCCTGGCATTGGTATGGCTTCTCTCCTGTGTGGAGTCTTTTGTGGCACACCAAAGTTGAACTGAAAGCAAAATATTTCCCACACTCCTGGCATTGGTATGGCTTCTCTCCTGTGTGGAGTCTTTTGTGGCACACCAAAGTTGAACTGAAAGCAAAATATTTCCCACACTCCTGGCATTGGTATGGCTTCTCTCCTGTGTGGAGTCTTTTGTGGCACACCAAAGTTGAACTGAAAGCAAAAGATTTCCCACACTCCTCGCATTTGTATGGCTTCTCTTCTGTGTGGTGTCTTTTGTGGTTCACCAAGCCTGAACTATAAGCAAAACATTTCCCACACTCCTGGCATTGGTATGGCTTTTCTCCTGTGTGGAGTCTTTTGTGCTGAATCTGAGGGTGAGTTGGAATCTGAGGAGGAGACTTTGCAAGTACCCACTTTTCAGGAGAGGTGAAAGGAAACAGCAAAGATGTTGTTCAGCTAGAATAGCTGCCATTAATGCAGCAGAGTAATTGGGAATTGCCCTAGCAGCTGTGAGGGGACTCAGGGCTATAAAGCAGAAGCAGGTGCAGCCAGCTCTTGCCAGTAACAAACTGACTCTAATGCCTTTGCTCCCCATGTGCCTGTTCCGAGTCTGCATCTGGATTTCTTGCTCTTTCTTTGTCTGAAATAAGACTGCTATTTGATTTAGGACTGTATCAGAGACGAACTGCATTTGCCCTAAGACTTCCTTGCTTCCTTTTGCATTATTATACTGAGTGTGCTGTACTTTATGTTTTGCTGAAGTAAAGCAGTTTTCATTTACTTACCATAGTATCTTAAGGCTGTTCTTGAAAGACAAAACAGGACAATAGGAGAAGAAGAAAAATGCAGATAGTGCATTATAAACTAGAGATGTGCACGATATTTGTTGCATGTGTTTCATTTGTATTTCCAAACGAATGTGTAATTATTTTATTCATTTATTTATTTATTTACAGTATTTATATTCCGCCCTTCTCATCCCGAAGAGGACTCAGGGCAGATCACATTATGTACATATAGGGCAAGCATTAACTGCCCATAAACACACAGAGACAGAGACAACAGACAGACAGATGCAGAGACAATTTAACCTTTTCCTGAAGGGATGTTCGATTCTGGCCACAGGGGGGAGCAGCTGCTTCATCATCCACTCTGATGGCACTTCCTCATTCCAACGTTGTAAATTAGTTAAACTTGCCTCCTCACTTTTTATAAGTGGTACCTTATTTCCTACTTGATAGATGCAACTATCTTTCGGTTTGCTAGGTCAGCAACGAGCAGGGGCTATTTTTAATTTTTAATTGACGGGTGCTCACCCCACCACGGGCTGGCCTCGAACTCATGACCTCATGGTCAGAGTGATTTATTGCAGCAGCTGTTTACCAGCCTGCACCACAGCCCGGCCCCATAGTTTCTTTTTGTGACGACGACAATGATGAATTTGATGATGATGATGATGATTCAAGTGTGTTTTGTGTCCCCACCTCCTATGAGTGAATGTGCAGTCCAACTTTATTTAGCATTGCATATTTCTGCTTAGTTTTTTATGGCATTTTATGCACATCAGATTCTACGGATTTGAAAGCCAAATTAAAATCCCAATGCTGATGTCTCTCTGCTAGTCTCAGTTTAAGGTAGGCACTTTTTGCTGAATATTTAGCAGCCTGCGAAGCCCATTGATCTCTTTGATATAGTCTCTTGGATTCCACAGTAGGACTTATAATTAACAATGCAGATGAGTAGCTATAGGCAAGATCTTTGTGTGTTGATATGTTCACTTTCTCTCTCATTTTCAGGGAGCTAATCAGATTTGCATACTTTCCCATTGCCAAGACCTTTACTGCCATCTATAAAAGTTGTTTTTTTAAAAGAGAATATCTCAAGCGCAACAGCAACTTTTGCTGAATTGTTCATGGGTTTGGCTCATTCACACTTTAATTGTTAAACGAAGGCAGGCATTATTGGAAGAGACAGACGCTCCAGCACACAAAGTGCTATCTCTTCTGCTTTTTTGAAGATAGTGAGAAATTAAAATAATGTAAAAAATTATTAAATGCAAATGGGAGCAAATAGGCGAGTGCGTCGTATAATGAGTGAGTGGTTCCCGGATAGGAGTAAAACTTCGGCTTATAAAGTTTTCCCTTTCCAAAAGCAAAACAACAAAACAAAAAATCCACGGTTTAGACGACATGTGAAGCAACAGTATGGTCATTATGGTTAACTGCAAAAAGCACAGTGCCAAACATCACACGCCTGTGAAGATGCAAGGAGGGATTTTAAAGGCATCCAGTTATCAGTCAAATGGAGCTTTAGATGAAGACTCCAGCAGAGAACAAATGAAGTCTTTGGAAGGTAGCACTGGAGTAATCTTGTCACACACATTTTGGCTTAGATGTACTCTAAAAAAGACTGATATATCTGTGAATTACATCATACTTTACTCAACCGGGCAAGGAAGGGGAGAGGAAGCGTGACGGTTGGTCCCATCAATGAAGTCCGGTGTCCACATCTAATATAATTTGGCATGTCTCTATTTCTATCCTTTTGGGGTACAATGTGATTTGATTGTTTTTACAACATTGGTGCATCTCAGGATTTAGGATTGTATTGTATTTGCAAGTCACCTTGAATCCCAGTTCTGGGAAATAAATAATTTAGAAATGAAGAGCATCAATCACCATTAACATCATCATCATGTTAATGATAGTCACCATTATTGTCTCAATCATTGCAGTGGTGCAATGGATTAAACCCTTGCTGATTTGAAGGTTGCCAGTTCGAATTGATGACATAGAGTGAGCTCCCTTCTGTCAGCTTTAGCTTACGGGGACATGAGGAAAGGGGACACAGGCCTGGCTGTGGTGCAAGCTGGTTAGCAGCCAGCTGCAACAAATCACTCATGAGTTCGAGGCCAGCCCGTGCCTGCGTTTGTCTCTGTTCTATGTTATGACATTGTTTGCCTTTATGTGTGCAATGTGATCCGCCCTGAGTCCCCTTCGGGGTGAGAAGGGCAGAATATAAATGCTGTAAATAAATAAATAAATAAATAAATAAATAAATAAATAAATAAATAAATAAATTAAAGCTCCCAGCAGGATGGTAACACATCTGGGCAACATCCTTACAGACAGCCAATTCTCTCACACCAGAAGCGACTTGCAATATGTTCTGAAGTCCTTTCTGACACGACAAAAAAAATGTCTCAATCATTTTGTCAATCTCTTTAAAGTCATGTTGCTGTGAGCAAGTGTACTGGAGTGAACACAATAGCCATAAGCAACTGTAGTCCTGTATCTGGGACTACGGTTCCCATAGCCAATGGTAAAACATTGTGGGGACAATTGGAGTGATACCGGTGCCTACTCCCAGGCAAGAGTGATGTATTTGGACTTAGATGATAAGCTAGAGCTAACAGATGGGAGCTCACCCCATCTCAGGGCACTACTTCCAGTCATAAAGCACACTGGACAGACATGAGGCTTCTGGTCCAATCAAATCTAAAGGTTATGCTAGAGCAGGGGTCCTCAAACTTTTTAAGCAGAGGGCCGGTCCACAATCCTTCAGACTGTTGAAGGGCCGAATTATCATTTGAAAAAAATACGAACAAATTCCTATGCACACTGCATATGTCTTATTTGTAGTGCAATACAACAATAACAATTAAAGAACAATACAATATTTAAAAATGAAAACCAACCAACATATATCTATCGGGATTTCAATGGAAAGTGTGGGCCTGCTTCTGGCCAATGAGATAGTCAAGTTAATTAGGATTGTTGTTGTTGTGTGCATTCAAATCATTTCAGGCTTTGGCCGAGCCTAAGTCTAAAATTATTTATTTATTTATTTACGAACTTTATTTACTACATTTATATCCCACCCTTCTCACCCCGAAGGGGACTCAGAGCAGCTGTATGTACATACAATATATTATATTATTAGCATAGCACAATATTAGCATTATATATTACTATATTGAACTATACCACTATACTGTAATATTATATGTAATATATAACATATAATTAATATTATTATATGGTATTATTATTATTAGTATTATATTGTATAACATTATACTATTTTTATCAATATTATATTTATATACAAGTAGCCCAGATGTAATACAATGTAGTAATAATTATAATTCACTATTATAATTGTATATTTATATTACATGCAATATTACTAATAATATTGCAATATTAGTCACATAATATAATATATTGTGTGTATATATACTTGTAAACTACCCAGAGTCCACTTCGGGGTGAGAAGAGCGGGATTTAAATGTCGCAAATAAATAAATAAATAAATAAATAAAATATATACAATATTTTATATTATTAAAACTGATATAAAAATATTATATTATAAAACTGAGGGCGGGGGCCAGGTAAATGACCTTGGAGGGCCGCATCCGGCCCCCGGGCCTTAGTTTGGGGACCCCTGTGCTAGAGGATAATGCGGACAAACTGACACGCGAGACAAACTGGAGAACTCACTGCCAAAACAGTACTATTATTTCAATTTTGAAGACTGTATGTTCCCAGAATATGAATGAGTGTCAGGACCCAGGCTGCAGAGCACCAATAACCTTACACAGAGGCCAGAATCTATCTAATATCTTTATTAAAGAAATATATAAAATCAATAAAAACAAGTGAAGAATATAGTTCAGAAGCAGACCTTTCAGATAAGGTCAAATATAGTCCAGAAATGTATTGTCCAATATAAGATATTAGAGTTCAAAGTTTTAATCCACTTGACCGAAACACACACTTTGCCAAGCAATAGTGTGGGGAAATAACAGAGTCTTTAAAGTCCAATGAAACTTGACAACAAGGCTTGAATAAACTTGATTCTCGACTAGATCCTTGACTGGAGGCAAGACGAACATGAAGCATGAAACATAGACCGTGGTAAAAACGTGAGACAAGGCAAGGCTTGAAACTTGATCCGGGAAACAAGGAACTGGGGTTACGAAGTCCACACACGATCTCTCTCCTCAAGCTGATCAATTGACTCCGCAAAGAATCCCTTGCGCTAAGCACCTATATTGAGTCTCGTTTTCCCACCAATAGAACTCTTTCCCTAGAGAATGAGAAGCGAAACCCAACTCTGTCCAGATGCATGACTCCTTAGAATTTCCCAAGGGAAGCAGACCTAATCAGCCATTTGTTTGGCAGCAATTCTCAGGCTTCTGCGATTAGCCTCCCTGACTCCCCTGTCTTTAGAATAATTTTCCCTCCTGGAAAACGGGGGGGAGTTCTGCCCAAGGCCTGTTTGGCTGAATTCTTGTGGACAAACATCAACATCCTGCAGGTGAAGAGGCTCCGGCTCTTGCTGAACCGGCGAAAATCCCATGTTTTCCTCTTCGTCTGCCACAATAGTACTAGGAACAGGACTACAAGGCCCATGAGTCATCACAATGAGAGAGAGAAGGAGTCCCAAACAGTGGCACTGGATTCACTCTTGGATCCCAAACAAGGAGATAATTCTCTTGCCTTCTGATATATATAGATATAGATATAGATATATATCAGCAAACAAAGCCTACATTTTAATGCCTGCTTAGCCTCCACTTTTTTTTCTTATTGACTTCTTTCTAATGGAAAGGTGTTTTAGCTTAAAGATGTTGCATTATTGGCACTGGAAAGATAGTGAAAGCAGGCTAATGAAAGAGCAGCATGTCAACAGCAAACAATACAATAAGGCTGGATCTATACTAACATATAACAGAGATTGAAACTCCATTATATAGTGTTTCAAACACAAAAGGCAATGACAGATAATGAAGATTAACTGCATTGTATGAGTCTTCTTTGCACTATATGGCAGCGTAGAGCCAATCCAAAAGAACTAGGAAAGGAAATTCTGCTCCAACCAATGTTACAATTGTTGCTAGTGCCCATTTGCAACAGGCAAGGTAAATGACAGCTACCACCACAATCCCTAAAGGAGGCTGGATCCACATTGCCATATAATCCAGTATCTGATCCAAGATTATCTGCTTTGAACTATATTATATTAGTCTAGACTGCCATATAATCCAGTTCAAAGGAGCCAGTCTTTATTATTACTATCTAACTTATGCCTTTGCTACCATATATCCTTTCAAAGAATTAATGCCCAGGGACACATCTACTTTGTTAACTGACATATAGATAGAAGTGTCAGTTAAACTATGAGGGTTATCCAGAAAGTGGATTACGTTTTGGAATTAAAACTGAATGTAATCTACTTTCTGGATAGCCCTCGTATATTCTAATTTCTGCTTTACCAGTAGATATAACTTTCAATACAATCATAGCAACCCAAAAGATGATAACATAACTAGGGAAAGAAAGCACAGTAAAAATATAGACCATTTCCAGGCATGCCCAGAATCCAGGACTGCAACTGTCAAGTAGGAGGATAGTGATAGTTGCAATAGCAAGCCATATGTGCTTTCCAGCAAAGACACTTTTTTGCTTAGCACATCATAGCTTAATGGAGAAAGAAGAGGTCAAGAAGCTTCTGAGGATGGTGCATGGAGTACAGCTATATCCACTAATAATCAGATGAATGCTGAAAATTGTTCCTTAATTATCTGCATTTTGTTTAAATGTTTTCCTTTCCAATTTTCCCTTAGTGCGAAAGCCCCCCATTAAGCTTTTGCTGAAAAGTTAATACCTCCTACTGAGTAATCTGTTTTAAACTGTCCTTGATGATTCTAATGTGAGACGGCTGAATGTATCTTCAAGCAATTCATTGTGAGGACAGCTGTACCAAGTGAACCTAATTCACTTTTAAATTCTCCCTTTATTGATTCAGCTCTTTAATTAACATTTGACTTTTTACCCATTTTTGAAAAAAAAAGTCAGAATGAAACCTTAAATAATTACCCATATCAATGCGGTTAAGAGTCCACATTTCCACATCTCCCTTTATAATGTGCTGATGAACACACATAAGAAGTAAATCTGTATAGATTTCCTTCCTGTCGCAGTACGTTTGCCTCGGTAAATAATCCATTTGATGGTTGATAAATACCTTTAAGCACCATTTCTCCCACCCTTACTACAATAAAAAGGTTGGCAAGGTTGGCCAAATTACTTTTCGGTTATAAAAGGCAAGTCAAAGGAAGCCCATCTTCCCACAGGGTTTTTGTTAAATAATTATATACAGGAAACCTGTAAAATGTCAGGAGCATAGATACAAAGGCTAGGGAGCTGTGATTTTTTTTCATGTGTAAAGATACAGTTGCCCTATTACTAACTAATATACAGAATAAAACAATGGTAACAGACAAATTATAATCCTTACAGGCGCATGAGTAATACATAAATACAAACTGTTTACAGCATTACATCAAACATTATATTCATGTTTGTATGTTTTTTCAATAACAGATAAGTATGTCCAATAACTGAGTACAACACTTTAAATTCTAGTATTGTCCCACGTAGATAAACGTCTTAACCATGTGCTAAGTTGTGTTGCAGTTTCCTTAGTATTGCAAATTAGAAAAATGTCGTCTATAAATCTTCCATAATATATTATATCATGTAGTAAATGGTTCTTGGTGCTATTAAGGAACCACATTTGTTCTAAATTAGACATGAAAAGTTTAGCCAGAGAGGGGGTTAGGGGGCTCCCCATTGCAACACCGAATGTTTGTAAGTAAAACTGAGAACCAAATCTAAAGCAATTATACTCCAAAACTATATCCAAAAGGTCAGTTTGTATTTGTGTATCACTCATGCGCCTGTAAGGATTATAATTTGTCTGTTACCATTGTTTTATTCTGTATATTAGTTAGTAATAGGACAACTGTATCTTTACACGTATTATAGATTTCTGTGTACTTTAGTGTAATGATTTTTTTCATGTCAGGAGCGACTTGAGAAACTGCAAATAATTTCTGGTGTGAGAGAATTGGCTGTCTGCAAGGACGTTGGCCAGGGACACCGGATGTTTTGATGTTTTACCATTGTCCTGTTTTGTATTTCAAGAACAACCTTAAAACACTGTGGTAAGTAAATGAAAACTGCTTTACTTCAGCAAAACATAAAGTACAGCACACTCAGTGGGATAATGCAAAAGGAAGCAAGGAAGTTCTTAGTCTCTGATAAATTTCCAAATCAAATAGCAGTCTTACTTCAGACAAAGAAACAGCAGTAAATCCTTAGGAGCTGTTTCCCAGATGCAGACTTGAAGCAGGCACAAGGAGAGCGTAGGCATTAGAGTCAGCAAGAACTGGCTGCACCTGCTCACAGCTGCTATGGCAGTTACTAATTACTCAGCTGCATTTCTAGCTGAACAACGTCTCTGCTCTATTTCCGTTCGCCTCTCCTGAAAAGTGGGAATTTGAAAAATCTCCTCCTCAGGTTCCAACTCACCCTCAGATTCATGAACACTTTCCTGCTCCCCTTCCTCTTCTGAAGAAGAGGAATCCCTAAAAACCATCATTATGGAAGACTTCTCTCATGTCCCCGCATGGAGCTGGAGCTGAAAAAGGAAACTATGATGAATGAGGGTGTAAGACTTTCTGCTCATTTGGTACCAAGGTCCTCGACGTTTCACTTAAAATGTGGACAGCACAACATCTGGCATTCTTCTAACCAGGTCCTGGAATTGCACCAAAACATCTGGAAAGGTTTTGGTACCCAAAAATACTGACCACTCCTTTAGTATATTGTTACAACATTATGATGCTAAAATATTGTGGTCTTACATAGGAAGAACAAATAATTCAGCTCAATTAGAGAACAACAATGAGAAGATAAAACTAGGAATGCTACCATTCATGATAATGTGGACAATATATTCCTAGATTACTAAAGTGAATATGATGGAGCACACATTGTTCATTTTCAATTGAAATCTAGTTGGCCACCATAAAGACAAAGTAGTACTATATGAACAGACATGAATCAATCAGGGGCAGCTAATACCTCAGAACAAAGAATTCCCCCAGGCAGGAAGAAGCCAGGACATGAAGCTGGCAAGGCCATTAATGCTAATTGAGGTGATTAATTAGAACATTCACATTGGCCTCCAACAGACAAGAGTTCTTTTCTCCACCCTGGACCTTCCACAGATATATAAGCCTTCCTTGCTTAGGTTTTTCAATATACCTCAAAACCTCTGAGGATGCCTGCCATAGATGTGGGTGAAACGTCAGGAGAGAATGCTTCTGGAACATGGCCAGCCCGGAAAACTCACAACAACCCCGTGATTCCGTCCATGAAAGCCTTCGACAACATGTTGTTAGCTTCTGAAATAGCTTAGTTCATGGGAAGTATAGCGAAATAACTCCTCCTTCTTGCTCCTTTTTCTTTTTTGTTTGTTTGTTTGGATGAAGATTGGAAATTACTGAAATTATTTTCACCATAGGCTTGGTTGATCTCATTCTTCTATAACATGCTGCCATTTAGGTATATTATTATCATATCTAAGTAACTAGGAGATGTTTGTGCATGGCACAGCACATTTCAGCATGTTTTGTTGTTTAGGGTTTGCATGCATTTGTCTATTTATAGCAATAGTGTACACAGCTAGGCTCTCCATATCCTCTCAGCTCCTGACTGCACAATATCCCAAAGAGGAAAAATGTGCTCTGACATGCGTACTGAATTACACTAGCTCTCCCTTTCACTTACTTGGTTTTACCAGCTCCAAACAATCTTGTTCATTTCTGGATAGATGAATGTCCTACCTCTGTAAAGACAGAATGGCTCTATATAGGTCTGCAACTTAAGTACCATCCAGAGCTAGCAAAAGCGACCTTTTGGATACTTAGTAGAAGGAGAATATTATGGTGATGTGGATAATGAACTTTTGTTATCTAGTAATATCCATACAATGAAACCCAATATGTTTACCAAAGTTTTAATAAGAGAAAACAATTAACCTATTATATCAAATATGTATAATTATTTCTAGTCTTAGAATGAAAAAGCATGGAGGGGAAGTAGCTCAAGAAGCCACAATTCCTACAATAATGAGCATTAAATGCTCAGTGTAGATGAGTCGCATGTCTCCTGATACGAGTCTGTCTAAGCTTTAAGATCTGCATGTGAGGGCCTTCTCTCAAAGCCAGCTCCACCACAATCATGGTTGGTAAGGATACAAGAAAGAGACTTGTATCCTAACTAACCTAATTTCCATGAAGTTTTTTTTTGAAAGAAAAATATATGGAGCAGATGAATAAAATGATAAACCTGAAATTATATGTGGAAATATATGCAGTGAGGGATGGACAGTAGGGTTGTGCAATTCGGCTGGACTGCGATCACTTTTTGGTATCCACATTTTGGTGGGTACCGAGATCTGTTTTCAGAGCCTCTCAAAATCGGCTAATGGAAAAAACAGTTTTCAGCACCCATTGATGGCAATGGGAAATTTACGAGGCAAGACCTTAAGAAACCATTCTTCTGTCTTTCAAGGAGACCTGGGTTTCAGGAAAGGGCTTAAGAAAACACCTTTCATAAGATCCTTCCTCTTCTGTCTTTCAAGAAAACCTAGGTTTAAGGCACGGGCTTAAGAAAACACTGTCATACCCCAGCCACCTTTGGGTTCTGAACCTGATTCAGAAATGAACTTTGACCAGGATGACGCTTATTCTGACTTTTTGCCTAGTCCGCAGAGCTCCTTCCAATTACAGCTGCCGGCTGTTGATAGCTCGGATGATTCCTTAATTGGGAGAGAAACTGGAAATATTACTCCCATGGCTGAACCAGATGTTCTTAGTTCCCCAGAGAATGTGCCCTTCAACAGAAGGGAGTTTCTGCATCGCCAGAGATCAGAAAAACAAGGGCTCCGAAGGAGTAACCGCTTGGCATCTCGAGGGGATTATGGATAAGAAGATTCCCTTGGGAACCTCTGGGGAGTTTGGCTTCCCTTCGTTGTGATCAGATCTAAGTTCCAGAAAAGTGTCTTGCACTGTGAACACTTTGCAGTGTCAATGTGGCTATTTCCTGAGAACAGTTCACCAATTCTAGCTCCTGATTTTACCAAGCCAAGTTTCCTGTTCCTGGTGGCCAAGCCGAGCCATGACTCCTGAGTAGACCCGGAGTGAATCCTCTTCCTTGCCTTGTTCCTGAATCAAGTTTGGTCTTAGATTCGTCTCATTCCTGCCTTGATATCAAAGACTTTGGACTTTGGACTTCGTTATTCAGTCTTGCTTCCTTGTTGTTCCCCGCTCAAGAACTTTCAAATAGTTTTGAGCGTGTTTCGGTTTTTGGACTTTGGACAATTATATTGGACATTTCTCTTCATCTTTTTGGACTTATTCCTACCTTTTCACAAAGTACTATTTCCCACTCATCCTTTCCACTTACGCATTCCTGAATTTATATTTGCTTTAATAAAGATATTATATGATTATTGGTCTCTGTCTAGTTCCCAGTGCTCACGCTGCCTTGGGGTGCAACAGTATCTTCTTATCCACAATCCCCTCGAGATGCCAAGCAGTTACTCCTTCGAAGCCCTTGTTTTTCTGATCTCTGGCGATGCAGAAACTCCCTTCGGTTGAAGGGCACTTTCTCTGGGGAACTCTGGACATCTGGTTCAGCCATGGGAGTAACATCTCCAGTATCTTTCCCAGTTAAGGAAGCATCTGAACTATCAACAGCTGGCAGCTGTAACTGAAAGGAGCTCTGCGGACGAGGCAAAAGGTCAGAATAAGCTTCATCTTGGTCAAAGTTCATTTCTGAATCAGGTTCATAAACCAAAGGTGGCTGGTGTATGACAGCAAGAAGGTTTAAAATAAAGCGTTTCCACGGAACTACATGTGTGAGCATTTATTGTAACCTATAACTTCCAAGGACTGACACCATCTTACCAGCTATTAGGAACTGTAGGAGCTGAAGTCCAAAACACCTGGAGACCCAAAGGTTCAGAACCACTGCTCTAACCGGTGATCTCTGGGCTTCAGGAGGGTTTAAACAGACTAAGCTTAGACAGATGGCTTTCAGGTAGTGTGTATGGGTGTATATATTTGATTCCTAAAGTGTGCCAATGTTCGCAACACACTGAGCAATCTATTATGACAGTGAATATCAATGAAACTGATCAGGCATGCAGTCTTCATTTATAACATTTAGTCAAGGAAAACATTTCTCCACTTACTAACTGGTTGGCAATGATTGATTGACTGGTTTGTGCATCAGTTCATTTTTTTTTAAACTCAGCATAGTTTTTTGTAACTTCATGGTTGGGCATCCTGCCAATATAGTGATTTAATCCTTTTGCTGCCTCAGTCTGCCATTAAGGTGTTCGTCCAGGCACAAATTCCCTTAGCTTTGAAAATCTGTTCACTAAGGACAGAATTACATCTTTTGTTCATTGAATACAATTGATGTATTGAATGTGGTGAGTTGTTTCTGGCATCAAAAAACAATATGAAGCAGTGACAATAAGAGACATCGGGGGGTAAAGGATAATCTTCCAGTCTAGTTCTCATTGCTGACCAGCTTGACGACCTGGGTGCCTTGGTTACTCTTGTGGAGAGAAAAAGCAGGATATAAATAATAATAATAATAATAATAATCATCATCATCATCATCATCATCATCATACCACTGAATTCTGTCAATTGAAGGTAGAACTCAACATACATTGGTGATCTGTTTGGACTGGCATGCCCAAAGAAAAAGAAGTGAGAGACTCTTTTTGCTGAATTTATGTGACTTCTTTTGATTCTTGCAAATTTTTATTGACCAATGGAACTATAACACAGCTAAAGGTATTGTTGCTATGTATTTTCATTCAATTGGCAAGGAAATAAAATACCATAAGGGCTGGGCTGTGGCACAGCTGGTTAGTAGCCAGCTTCAATAAATCACTACTGACTGGGAGAGTTCGAAGCCAGCCTGGGTTGGATTGAGCTCCTGACCATTAATAGCCTAGCTCGCTGTTGAGCTATCAGCATGAAAGATAATTGAATCAGTTGAGTAAAAAAATTAGGTACCACTTTATGCGGGGAGGCTAATTTAACTAATTTAACTAATTTATGACACCATAAAAAAAACTTCCAGCAGTGTGCGGAAAGGAATGAGAAAGCACTCCATCAAGGACTCGGTTTCACCGTTCCCCCTGTGGCCGGAATCGAGCATACCCTCATGAAGCCAGAAGCTGGAAAATGTTAAATTGCCTCTGTGTCTATCTATATGTCGTATGTTAATGGCATTGAATGTTTGCCATGTATATGTGCATTGTGATCCACCCTGAGTCCTTTTCGGGGTGAGAAGGGCGGAATATAAATACTGTAAATAAATAAATGTGATAAACATCTGTGTTCTTCATAATGTTTCGACCTGGAGTAGATCAGGCAATTGGTGACGCAAGCCACTTTTCTTCTGGTGCCACCCAACATGAAATAAAGAATTACCAGGAAGGAAAGTGAAGTGAAACCCAATTATGAAGAGTGGTGTTATGGTGTAGTAGTTTGAGAATGAGACTACAACTCTGGAGACCATGGTTTGAATCCCTGCTCAGGGATGACTGGGTGACTCTGACTCTGAGATCCGAATTTGGGTTGCCATGAATATGAAATGACTTGAAGACACACAACAAGAACATAACAAACCTGATTTTGTACCAGAACACTGTCCCCAGTGGGAAACTATATCAGATGAACGAGGATGAGGTCAAATCCTTCCTTCCATCTTTCTTGTCTTATTCTTGGATTTTTACACATCCTCGTACAAGAAAGATCCAACAGTTGTCATTAGCTTTGGCAGGCTCACTATACTTTTTAGACAGATGGGCCGTGGTTCCAGTGGGAGTCCCATGACATTGATAACATCTCTGTACTCGGTCACCAGCTGGTGTATCATTTGGTAATGTTTGGGATGTGTGGAAGAGGAACCAAAGAGTGAGCAGATCACTGGGGATATGTGACCAGAGACTAATGATTTATCATAGAACCGATGTTGTTAATGCGGAGGGGGATAGATTGTTAGGAGGTAGGGAAGAGAGGGAAACTCATTAACGTGGAGGATGGAATATTCATTGAATGCCTAATGTGCCAGAGTCAATAGCTGCCAAGTATTTGACCTCAATAAAGAACATGAATTATGACCCGCCTCTTTGCGGTGCTTTAAGAAAACAATGTCGGACTATGATCACAATCTGTCCAAAACATTTCAAAGCTTTGGTTTTGTTGTGGCCTTTTTCCTCCTCTTTTGTAATTTGGAAGCTGGGAGGAGTGAATTTACAGGCTTGAATGACTAGGGAACTGTCATTTCAGCACCACGGAGCTGTCCAGCCAAGACCGAACACAAGGAAGGCAGTTGTTCACTAGGATGCAAATCAAGGAGTTGGATTTTGAACCCACAAAGCAACCAACATGAGTTCTGCCTCACTATTCCCTTTTTAATCCATTGAAGTGCTGACATCTAGAGAGAAATGGAACTGATCCCATCTTTATTCACCGAGTTATGAATGAACATTTAATTGAAATGAAAGTTCCTTACAATAAGTTTAATAATAATAATAAGTTTATTTGTATCCCGCTACCATCTCCTCCCAAGGGGACATAGGGCGGCTCACAGAAATATCAAATACAAAATGATCTATATATATAAAAGAGTGATGGCATCATGGCGACCCACAAAACAACAAAACTACAGGCCCCCCAACCTCAAAATTTGACGACACAACCCATCATCCACGGCTCTAGGTTGATACAACAAAAAGAAAATAAAAATAAATTCCTAATTAGAGAGAGAGAGGAATAATTGCTTTTATCCAATTGCTGCCAGTTAGAAGGCTAAGCTCCTCCAACTTGGTCTCCTAGCAACCCAATAAAAATAATAAAAAACACTAAAAATAATTAAAAACACTAAAAAATTAATACAATAAAATACTATAATAATAGTATTGTAACTAAAAATAATACAAGAAAATAATAAAAAATAATAAATAAAAAGATAACTTACAATAAAATTAATTTAAAAATACAAATAACGTCAAATAAAAATTACACAACAATTTTTAACCAATACCACCACCACTTTGCCACAGCAACGCGTGGCTGGGCACAGCTAGTAACAATATACAATACATCAATAAAAAATAACATGCACCAATTGTAATATTTTGTCACGACCCAGGCTACAGAGCACCAATAACCATACGCAGAGGCCAGATTCTATCTAATATCTTTATTAAGGAAATATATAAAGTTAGTAAAAGCAAAAGTAAAAGATAGTCCAGAAGCAGACCTTCCAGGAAAGGTCAAAATTAGTCCAAAGAAATAATGTCCAATATGAAATAATAAGGTCCAAAGTTGTAATCCAATAACCGAAACACTCACTTTGACAAGCAAAGTGAGGGGAGATGACAAGGTCCTTTAGTCCATGAAACTTGAGCGAGGCTAGGAAATAACTTGATACTTGAAACAAGGCTTAAAACGTGGAACAAGGTAACTAGGAACAAGAACAAGGTCCGTGGAATAACTTGGTAAAATCCGTGGAACAAGGCAAGGATTGGTCCTGGGAAACAAGGCAAAGTCCGTAGATAAACAAAGGCTGGGAAGCAAGGCGAAGGCTGGATAGCAAGGCAAGGCTTGAGCAGGAGCGAGGCTTGAATCGGAGCGCGCTGTCCAGACACAACTCGCTCCGTAGGCTGACGAATTGACTCCGCGAAGTTACTACGCGGGCAAAACACCTATATAGAGTCTAACTTTCCCACCGAAGCAGTTCTCTGGGAATCAGAAACGAAAGCTAAACTCTGAGACCAGATGTTAAACTCCTTAAAGATTCTCACGAGAAGCAGTCTTAATTGGCTACATTCTTAGCTGCAATTCTTGCACTCCTGCGCGAAGCTGAATCCAAACTTCTCTGTTGTTTACAAAACTCCCGGCGCAAGAACACGGGAGAAGTAGGCTCTGGGCTTGTTTGACATACTTCTGGGAGACAACTTTCTTGCAGGTGCAAGGTTCCCAGATCTGCCTGGGAAAGATCTGGCTGAGAGGAATCCAGTTCAGACTGGGAAGGTAAAAAACCCAAGTTTTCATCTTCATCAGGAATTACCATGTCCTGAGCAGGACTACAAGGCCCATGGGTCATCACATATTTGCACATTAACCAAAAAGAATAAAAACACACTTATTAAAAACATAGAATTTAAAAACAGTGAGGTTGTAATAGTAGATTAGCAAAGTGCTAATATAACTAGAATACATAGAACAATACAACAATTATAATTGTGATGACATTTTCTTTTATTTCCTTGTACCTTTTCTAAAATGTTAAAATCTTAAAAGAAAATAAAAGGTGGGGACCAAAAGGCTTCCCAGCAACTACAAATTGCTGTAATTTTGCTAAACCCGCCCTCCATCCCTTTTTTCCTGTGCAGAGAAACATAGGACCAGTACAGAAGCTAATTTTGAGTTGATTTAAATTTTGCATTTTGAAAAAAAGTACTGTACATACAGTACTTGAGTATAAGCCTAGTTTTTCAGCCCTTTTTTAGGGCTGAAAAAGCTCCCCTCGGCTTATACTCGAATGAGGATCCTGGCTGGCTTATGTTCAGGTCAGCTTATACTTGAGTAGATAGGTATTCAGAATTGGACAGTCTTATCTTATTAAAGTCTTATTATTATCTTAAATTACAGTTCTATATAAATATTCTAAAACCTTTAACCTACTGATGCCTCAAATAATGCAACTTTATTAATATCTATTTTTATTTTTGAATTTGACCCGTAGCTGCTGCATTTCCCACCCTCGTCTTATACTCGAGTCAATAAGTTTTCCCAGTTTTTGTGGTAAAATTAGGTGCCTCAGTCTATATTCAGGTCGGCTTATACTCGAGTATATATGGTAAATATCCATTGGGCCCCAAACAGGATCTAAATCTGGGTTGCTGTGAGTTTTCCGGGCTGGATTTATTTATTTATTTATTTATTACAATGTTTATATCTCACCCTTCTCTCCCCTGAGGGGGGACTCAGGGCGGCTAACATAATATAATATTCAGTAGAGTCTCACTTATCCAACACTCGCTTATCCAACGTTCTGGATTATAAAATGCATTTTTGTAGTCAATGTTTTCAATACATCGTGATATTTTGGTGCTAAATTCGTAAATACAGTAATTACAACATAACATCACTGTGTATTGAACTACTTTTTCTGTCAAATTTGTTGTATAACATGATGTTTTGGTGCTTAATTTGTAAAATCATAACTTAATTTGGTTTAATAGGCTTTTCCTTAATCTCTCCTTATTATCCAACATGTTCGCTTATCCAACGTTCTGCCGGCCCGTTTACATTGGATAAGCGAGACTCTACTGTAATATAATATAGTATAGTATAATATAATATAATATAATAATATAAAAATTATAAAGACATTAAAATTAAATTAAATATAAACACTATTCAAATATGGCCATGTTCCAGAAGCATTCTCTCCTGACATTTCGCCCACATCTATGGCAGGCATCCTTATAGATTGTGAGGTCTGTTGAAACTAGGTTATTTGGGTTTATATATCTGTGAATCTAAATCGAGTATTAAAAATTTGAATTTTGGACCCAAGATTAATGTAACAAATTAATTATTTTTGTTTTGACCACATCAAAATTGTTGTTAATGTCTCAGTACCAGGAGCAGAAGCTGATGAAGGTAAGTTTGCTGCTAGCAGCTGTATGTCCTCTTCCTCCTAATGTCGATTTTCCTCTAGCTTTGCTATTACAACGGCTATTGGGCACCGGGGGGCCTTTCACACTACACATTTATAGCACTGTAATTTGATTTTAACCACCATGGTTACATCCCATAGAGCGATTTGGCGAGGCATTACAACGGTCTGACCAATGCTTCTAAATGTCCCTCCCTAAACTGCACCCATGGCAGTTAAAGTGGAATCATAGTTCGATAATCTTGTCCTGTAGAGAGGCATCAGCAGAGTCAGACAACCATAGAATTTAGATTTTGCAAAGAGTTCCTAAATTCTGTGAGATCTAATCACGTTATGTCCATAGTTGTGACTTGGAGGAGTCAGGTTCTCCTGGTCTTCCCAGGATGAGCAATACAATTTATTTATTTACAGAATATTCTGCCCTTCTCAGACTTAAGGCAGATCACAGAACATACATATTAAGCAAACACTCAATGCCATTTATTGTAACACCCCTAACACTGGAAACCAACACGGAGGCCAATAAACAATCTAATATCTTTATTAAAGCAATAAAAGTTCTAAACAAAAATAAGCAGAGTATATTAGTCCAGCAGCTGACCTTTTAGAGAAGATCAAAATTAGTCCAATAAAATGAAGTTATATGTCCAGTATTAGAGTCTAAAGTCTATAATCCAAATAACCGAAACACACTCAAACTCTTTGCAAGGTTTCGCAGGAAGATTCTTGAAGTAAGTCCATAACAAGGATTCAAGGCTAGACAAGGTATTTCGTGGTGGATCTGAAACGCAGTCCAAACTTGGCAAGGAATGGGACGCAACTCCCAGACTACTCGTGAGTAAACGCACCGGTGGGTCGCTTGGAAGCTCAGGAACAAGAGACAATGTTCTTCTATCAATAGTCACGTTGACACCGCAATAGGGAAAACTCAGTGCAGAACTTTTATTGAATTTCAAGAGCTCCCCCCAAGCAGGTGGTTGACTCCCCAAATCTTCCCAGAGAACGGAGCTGTTTCAACATCCCACCAGATGCCTGCCTCCCCGAAACTTTCCAAGAGAACAGATTTAGCCACAATCGCCTCTCTCCGCTAATCTCATGCTTCTCCTTAAAATCTGCCTTTGGGAGCGATCTGTTTTGAGAAAAGCCCTTCTATCAAACACCAAACTTTCCGTTTCAAGGGCATCTCTAATTGGCTCTGGCACTGAAATGTAAACAGGAGACATCTGGAAAAGGACGGAGTCTTGCTGAGATGGAAGAAAGCCCAAATCCTCTTCAGTTTGATCTATGATGGCTGCGGGGTCATGGGCCAAAGGTGCCTGAGACATCACATTTATACACAGACAAGACAGAAAATTGAAACATAGACAGAAGTATATATAGGCTTTTCACATCTTCAGCTTTTTGGAGGCATGTGCTTGGTTCCAGCCACAGGTGGGTGCTATCACTCCATCTCCCTGCCAAAGAGCATTGTTTGTAACTTTGTCCTTTATATACCTCACAACATCTGAGGATGCCTGCCATAGATATGGGCGAAACGTAAGGAGAGAATGCTGCTGGAACATGGCCCTACAGCCCGGAAAACACACAACAACCCTGTTCCTTCTTTTGATCGAATCACTAGCATTTTCCTGGCATTTCCTTATGGGTGCCTTAATATCTCCTCATTTTTAAGCGGTCCCTATTTATCTACTCACATTTTGCTTTCGAACCACTAGATAGGTGGAAGCTGGGCTAAAGATCAGGAGCTCACTCTGACCTGGGCTTCAAACTGTCAACCTCTTGATTGACAAGATGTATTGCAGCTGGTGTGCTAAAGCCCGGCCCTATACAATACAACCCATAGATTCAATCTCCACAGTTCCACTTGCTCCAAAAATATGATCCCCTTGCCAACAATTGCTTCATGGGCTTTTCTGGACCCTTTGGTCAAAATATCCTATTTGTCATTATCCACAGTTTCAGGTATTTGAGAAGCATCTTGGAATAAAGGCCTCAAATGTAGGAAGTGGAATGTTTTGTTTGCAATGAGAACAGTTGTGAGCTTTTTCGGTGCTGTTAAGTGGAAGAAAATGATTGATGCTTTTTTTGTATGTGGCAACAAAAGTAAAAAAGGTTGATTTCTTTGTGCAAAAAAAATATTAAATTTTGAGCACTCCTCCCTCGTGTTGAGCTTTTGTTTTCCATGCACTTTATCAAAAGCCCTTCAAATTGTGTATTTTCTTATGCCCGTTCCCTATTTATCCACAGTGGTTGATGCTTGTATCATTATATTTTTTGCTTGATTATTATGTTTTATTGTATGTTATGTTTTAACCGATTATTTTATTTGACTGTTGTTTCATTGCTCTTAGTTATTTATATGTGTTATTAATTGTTATACTTTGTTTCTGTTTTGGGGCTCCACCCCATTTTTTTTTATTATTATTATTATTATTATTATTATTATTATTATTATTATTATTATTATTATTATATTATGACACAGCAAACAAGATAGATATGCTGGATTTCGTATCACAAAATCACAAGTCGAACACTTCCCAAGTGTCTAGGACTGTGTGATGTATTTTCAGATAATGCGTGCACATCCCAGCAGGGTGGCCTTTTGCAGTTGGCAGATCGTAATTTTGTCAATGTCTATTGTTTCCAAATGCTGGCTGAGATCTTTTGGCACGGCACCCAATGTGCCGATCACCAACGGGACCACCTGCACTGATTTCTGCCAGAGTCTTTGAAGTTCAATCTTGAGGTCCTGATAGCGGCTGAGTTTTTCCTGTTGTTTTTCGTCAATGCGACTGTCACCTGGGATGGCAACATCAATGATCCAAACCTTTTTCTTTTCCACAACTGTGATGTCTGGTGTGTTGTGTTCCAGAACTTTGTCAGTCTGGATTTGGAAGTCCCACAGTATCTTTGTGTGCTCATTTTCCAAGACTTTTGCAGGTTTGTGATCCCACCAGTTCTTTGCTGATGGGAGGTGGTACTTGAGGCACAAGTTCCAATGAATCATTTGTGCCACATAGTTGTGCCTCTGTTTGTAGTCTGTCTGTGTGATTTTCTTACAGCAGTTGAGGATATGATCAATGGTTTCGTCGGTTTCCTTGCACAGTCTGCATTTTGGGTCATCAGCTGATTTTTCGATCTTGGCCTTAATTGCATTTGTTCTGATGTCTTGCTCCTGGGCTGCAAGGATCAGGCCTTCTGTCTCCTTCTTCAGGGTCCCATTCGTGAGCCAGAGCCAGGTCTTCTCCTTATCAGCTTTTCCTTCAATTTTGTCAAGGAACTTTCCATGCAATGTTTTGTTGTGCCAGCTGTCAGCTCTAGTTTGTAGTGCGGTTTTCTTGTACTGGTTTTTTGTCTGCTGTGCTTTGAGGAGTTTCTGATTTTGACTTCAATCAAAGCAGGTTCTTCACTTTGCTTTACATCTTCTGCCAGGGCATGTTCTTCTTCTTTGACTGCTTGTTTTACTTGTAAGAGTCCTCTGCCCCCTGATCTTCTAGGCAGATATAGCCGGTCAACATCACTGCGAAAGTGCAGTGAATGATGAATGGGCATGAGTTTTCTTGTTTTTCTGTCCAAATTGTCCATTTCCGCCTGTGTCCAGTTTATGATGCCAGCAGTATATCTTATGACAGGTATGGCCCAGGTGTTTATGGCCTTGATGGTGTTGCCTCCATTGAGCTTGCTTTTGAGAATTTTTCTGACCCTTTGTGTGTTTTCTTTGCTGACCACAGTTTTCACATGTTCATGCTTGATATTGTCCAGCTATAATATTCCCAGATATTTATAGGCCTCTGGTTGATGGCACTTTATTGTTTGGCCTCTAGGCATATTTATGCCCTCACTTTCAATGATTTTTCCTTTCTTCAATGCCACTGTCGAACATTTGTCCAAACCAAACTCCATGCTGATATCAGTGCTAAAAATTCGGACAGTGTTGGTCAGAGACTGGATTTCAGTTTCCATTTTCCCATACAGCTTCAGGTCATCTATGTATATCAGATGCAAAATTTTGTGAGATTTCTTCGATGTTTGATAGCCGAGATTTGTTTTTTGTAAGATTGTTGTTGTTGTTGTTGTTGTTGTTGTTGTTATTGTTGTTATTATTATTATTATTATTATTATTATTATTATTATTATTATTCCAAGACCCAATTTGTGGGAAATCACAAAAGATTTTCTCACTCGTGCGGAAAAAAAAGTTGTGGAAATACTTTCTTTTCATATTTGCAAGAATGAAATGAACGAAGAGGACAGTGAAAAAGAGCAATGGAGGAGAGAGACAGAGAAAAATCGCTTTGAAAGCAAAGGAGAGAGGAAGATTTGTTTTTTGTAAGATTGTTGTTGTTGTTGTTGTTGTTGTTGTTGTTGTTATTATTATTATTATTATTATTATTATTATTATTATTATTATTATTATTCCAAGACCCAATTTGTGGGAAATCACAAAAAATTTTCTCACTCGTGCGGAAAAAAAAGTTGTGGAAATACTTTCTTTTCATATTTGCAAGAATGAAATGAACGAAGAGGACAGTGAAAGAGAGCAATGGAGGAGAGAGACAGAGAAAAATCGCTTTGAAAGCAAAGGAGAGAGGAAGATTTGTTTTTTGTAAGATTGTTGTTGTTGTTGTTGTTGTTGTTGTTATTATTATTATTATTATTATTATTATTATTCCAAGACCCAATTTGTGGGAAATCGCAAAAGATTTTCTCACTCGTGCGGAAAAAAAAAGTTGTGGAAATACTTTCTTTTCATATTTGCAAGAATGAAATGAACGAAGAGGACAGTGAAAGAGAGCAATGGAGGAGAGAGACAGAGAAAAATCGCTTTGAAAGCAAAGGAGAGAGGAAGAGCATTTTACTCCATTGCAAAATAAAAAGCACACTGGGATGGGGAGGAGGGAAGGAAGAATTTGGTATAGGATTTAATATCTCTATCATTCCAAGTACAATGTTTGACTGAAGAGAAAAATTCAGTTTGGTTGCTGACAATATGTTTCCGAAATCTCACGGCTATCCTTTGGAGCAGATGTGTACTTCCTTCCTTCATCTTCTTCCTTCTCTTTACTAGTCTACAATGTTACCTTAGAGGCTAGTTTGGGCATCTGGGCTTTGTGCTTTTTCTATTCTTTCTAAAAGGAAATGAACTGCTGCCATCTCATCTCTGTGATGCCTTTCCAGTGGATCCAACAGTCACTCCGAGATATGTTGTGGTTGTTATCCAGGAAGCTTGCTACAAACAAAGAAATAAACAAAACCCAGGGCTGCTATCCACCCCGGTGATACACTGCCCATGCAGTACATATTAAAATAGAAAAGGCTTGGAAATTGCCTTCTTATTGTTGCATACACGCAACTTGAAAATCATGTTTCCTTTTATGCCGGGGAATTGAAGAGCCACGATTCAGTTCACCTTCCTGACGGTTAATAGATGCAGCCACATGAATGGGGAAGAAAGAAAAACCTTTTCAGAATACAGTCTTTCACTTAGGGAGGTATGTTGCTGTTTCAGTCTGGAGAAGACCATAAGATCTGTTTACACACTTAGGCTATTTAGACAAAGGGCAGCATGTCATCCTTCTACAGGTTCGGCAATCAATGCCATGCGCAGAGAAATATATTTGCCAGCTTCCCGTAATCTTCCGTAGTGTTCTCAAGGATTGAGCCATTAATTCAGAATAGATGGCAAACGCATGGCATGGAACATTTTGAGATAAGGTATGGATATCCCCATCCACATGCAGTCTCTCTTTCCCGCCTCTGTCTCTGGTTCATGTCCAGTTTTCCGGCAGGTTATTGTTGGTTTTTGAATAGGACAAATAGCACAAATTGGGTCTCGGAAAAATGAAAATGAAAGCTAAATATGGGGGAGGTTTTTCTATGGTTTTAAGTTGTTGTATAGTTTCCTCCAGCTCCTGCCAACCTAGCAGTTCGAAAACATGCCAATGTGAGTAGATCAATAGGTACCGCTCCGGCGGGAAGGTAACAGCGCTCCATGCAGTCATGCCAGCCACATGACCTTGGAGGTGTCTACGGACAACGCCGGCTCTTCGGCTTAGAAATGGAGATGAGCACCAACCCCCAGAGTCGGTCACGACTGGACTTAACGTCAGGGGAAACCTTTACCTTTACTATAGTTTCCTTGCTATGTTAGAAACCGCCCTGAGTCTCCTGAGGAGATAGGGTGGTATATAAATAAAGTTTTATTATTATTGACACAATGACATTGTATGATACAGCAAACAAGATAGATATACTGGATTTCATATCACAAAATCACAAGTCGAACACTTCCCAAGTGTCTAGGACTGTGTGATGTATTTTCGGATGATGCGTACAGATCCCACTAGGGTGGCCTTTTGCAGTTGGCAGATCGTAATTTTGTCAATGTCTGTTCTTTCCAAATGCCGGCTGAGATCTTTTGGCACGGCACCCAGTGTGCCCATCACCACCGGGACCACCGGTACTGGTTTCTGCCATAGTCTTTGAAGTTCAATCTTGAGGTCCTGAGAGCGGCTGAGTTTTTCCTGTTGCTTTTTGTCAATGCGACTGTCACCTGGGATGGCAACATCAATGATCCAAACCTTTTTCTTTTCCACAACTGTGATGTCTGGTGTGTTGTGTTCCAGAACTTTGTCAGTCTGGATTCGGAAGTCCCACAGTATCTTTGCGTGCTCATTTTCCAATACTTTTGCAGGTTTGTGATCCCACCAGTTCTTTGCTGCTGGGAGGTGGTACTTGAGGCATAAGTTCCAATGAATCATTTGGGCCACATAGTTGTGCCTCTGTTTGTAGTCTGTCTGTGCAATTTTCTTACAGCAGCTGAGGATGATATTATTATTGTTACTATTATTATTATTATTATCATCATCATCATCATCATCATATTAGGGTATTATACTATTATATTATTATTATTATTATTATTATTATTACACAGCAAACAAGATAGATATGCTGGATATTATTATTATTATTATTGTTGTTGTTGTTGTTGACACAAAGACACAGTATGACACAGCAAATGTGATATATATGCTGGATTTCGTATCACAAAATCACAAGTCGAACACTTCCCAAGCATTTACATCACTTCTTCTTCTTCTTCTTCTTCTTCTTATTATTATTATTATTATTATTATTATTATGTCCTAGTTCCATGTTTCCTATGTTACATGGGCATCTTCTGCCACGAATCAAAGGGTGTGCAAGGTGCACAATATGTGGTGCACACATTGAAAATTCTCTATACCCAGCGGTTTAACCCAGTGGTGCATTGAGTTAAATATCTGAGCTGCTGACCGAAAGATTGGCAGTTTGAATGCGGGGAGCGGAGTGAGCTCCTGCTGTTAGCCTCAGCTTCTAGCAGTTTGAAAACATGCAAATGTGAGTAGATCAATAGGTACTGCTCCGACGTAAGGTAACGGCACTCCTTGCAGTCATGCCTATGACCACACTGTCTTGGAGGTGTCTATGGACAACGCCGGCTCTTTGGTTTAGAAATGGAGATGAGCACCAACCCCCAGAGTCGGACACAACTAGTCTTTATGTCAGGGGAAAACCTTTACCTATACCTATACCCAGGGATTCCAATGTCCATAGCTTGAAGATATTTTTAAAACATCCAAAAAGCAAAGCTTGATTTTTGTTGTTGTATATACAAGGCACTATTTTCTATAACGTTATTGCATATTATGGTTCTTGAGCATCCCTGGATTTTGGTATCCATAACAGGTCCTGGATCCAAACTACAGTGGATACCTGGGGCCCAATGTACTTGTATCTGTACATTACAGTTCTGTGCATTTTTCCTAAATGTACCTGTTAAGATGAGATTCCAGAGTTGAAAGTATATTGACCTAGCTAGCAGTCTGGAAAGTGCAAACCAAGATAAACCCATCCGATTTTGGACTGAAATCCAATCTGAATATGTTCTTGAATTAAAGTGCCATTTTTGCTTGAAGGACAAAGCCCATTTAGTGTGAATTATACAAGAAAACTAAAATGTTAAAAGTACTGAAATTGCATGTTTAGTAGGATGGCCGTTAACATGACTGTAATCATCTTGCTTCTTTATTCTGCTGGAGACAAGAAAAGTGATCACAAAGCCGTGGAAGTAACAATTGCACCTGGTTGTTGTCAAGATAGCCATCATTATGTGTGTATGTGTAGGATCAAGCCTGTGGGAATTAACTGGTATGAGGCAGATCTGTTTTACGGCCAGGACTCTTAACCCAGAAAAGAGATTACAAAAGCCTGAAATAACCGCAATCCAGAAAGTTTGTGCCTATCTGCATGAGTGCCTGCCTTATTGCAATCAATCCTTTAAAGCTCCTCAAAAGAAACCCAAGAGTCCTTTATCAGTGATTGAAAGAGATTCAATTTAGCCTCATCTAATTCCTTATCTAATTATTTGACATGCCATGCCGCTTGAAAGCTAATTGACATTGTGTCATTTTCAGTTTCTCGCAGTGAAACTGTAGAAAAGTTGCCCTTCCTATTTGGCATCTTGCTTGAATCACTTTGCTGGAGAAATAAGTAACCTACGACGGTTGAATGAAAAGTGATGCCTCCACCTTCATAACTCCTCAACAGATGGCAGTCCTGGTCTGCTGCAGGTACTGGCTTGTTCAGTAGACTCTCCTCTACAGTTCCATTTGGTGGAAAGCCTTAGCATTGAACAGTTGTGTTGTTAAAGTGTAAAGTATGGAACCCTGTGCAGGTGGGGAAGCCTTAGCATTGGACGGTTGTGTTGTTAAAGTGTGAAGTATGGAACCCTGCGCAGACGGGGAAGCCTTAGCATTGAACGGTTGTGTTGTTAAAGTGTGAAGTATGGAACCCTGTGCAGACGGGGAAGCCTTAGCATTGAACGGTTGTGTTGTTAAAGTGCAAAGTATGGAACCCTGAGCAGACGGGGAAGCCTTAGCATTGAACGGTTGTGTTGTAAAAGTGTGAAGTATGGAACCCTGAGCAGACGGGGAAGCCTTAGCATTGAACGGTTGTGTTGTAAAAGTGTGAAGTATGGAACCCTGAGCAGACAGGAAAGCCTTAGCATTGAACGGTTGTGTTGTTAAAGTGCGAAGTATGGAACCCTGCACAGACAGTTGATCAATGCGACTTAAACAACATGCAGTCATTGAATTCTTGACTGCAAGAAGGTGTCATCCCAAAGGATATTCATCAGAGAATGCAAGCTGTTTATGGGGATTGTGTTGATGTGAGTCCTGTGCAACGTTGAGCGAGTAAGTTTAAAGATGTTGAGGTGGGAACATCTGACTTGCGTGACAAACAAAGAGTTGGATGTCCTGTGACAGCAACCACTGAGTTTCACAAGCAAAAGGTTGACAGATGGATTCAGGACGATTGTCGTATCATTCAGCATAATCAGCATTTCACAAGAACGTGTGGGTCATATGATTGCTTTGCTTGGCTATCGGAAGATCTGTGCACGATGGGTCCTGTGAGACACCGGTTGCGGAAACAGAGTGTCGACTTCTTCTGTGACAGCTTCAGAAAATTGTTCATCATTGGCAGAAATGTATCCAATTGTCTGGTGATGATATGGAAAAGTGAATAGTGGTAGTTAAAGAGCACATTCTAAGGATTATTTCTGTGTTTGATTTATTAAAATATTCCCATCCAAACCAAAGTAACGAAGGTGGAGGCATTACTTTTCATTCAACCCTCATAACTTTAATGGAGCGTCTTATTCTCAGGAGTATGAGACCTTTGGACATTCCTGGTATAGACATGAAGGCAAGCAATCGGTTCCCTCCTGGGGATTTAGCCAGGGCACAAGAGGGACCGCTGGTATTTGCAGTACAGTAAATCCCTTCCTTTTCTTGAAAGGAAATTAATATCTGCTTGGTATATCTGCTAAGCTATAGCGTATAATTTCATTATTGATGGACTTAGGATCCTTAACCTGATATCACTCCGAAGGCTCAAAGCAGGTAATAATATTTTAAAACACTTAATACAAAAAAAACCCTTCTGAAAAAATTAAATATATTCAAAAAGAAGTCACAGAACACCCTAGCTACTAAATATTTGCTCATATGGAGAAGTTTTCTGTGGAAATTATTTGAGACAGGTTTTCTTTTTCACATGATTCCGATCAGGAATCTAGGCCGCCAAAGGGACCCGGTGACTTTCACAATAAAGAAAAAGAGGTTTTGCAGAAGTTCTGTGCCCTTCTTATGGATTTCAACATGAAAACCACCACAGGAATTTGTAATAAAAACAGCATCCTATAGACAATAGTGTTCTAAACTTTTCCACTCGTGACTTCTTTCTGCATAACAATTTTT
This sequence comes from Anolis carolinensis, assembly GCF_035594765.1. NCBI lineage: Eukaryota > Metazoa > Chordata > Lepidosauria > Squamata > Anolidae > Anolis > Anolis carolinensis. The sequence continues at coordinate 5,321,468 of NW_026943823.1, forward strand.
ACTATAACCCAGGTTTATAGGTATATAGAATAGGTATAAACAAATGAGTGAGCAAGGTTCACTAAACATGATGATGTCCTTTTTATGAAATACAATTGAAACATCTTCTTCAGAGTCCACTGTAAACTAGGGTTGTGTGCGAATCCCGTTTCCTTTGGTACTTTCGGCACTTCTGGCACCTCCGGTACCTTCGGGAGCTCGAAATGGGAAGGCCTGCATGGCACGAAAACCCGCTTGATATGAAAGCAAGGAGGAGCTGATCCCTGGCTCCCCCTCTTCTTTCGTGAGCACATGCTGCTTATCACTCTTTCCCTCTTTGAAAGTTATAATTCACAGACAGAAGTCAATAGTTCCACACAAAGAATCAAAGGCAGCAAGTAATCCGAGGTTGCAGAGATCCAAACAAGACGTAGCAATTTCAACAACTGTAATCCACATGGAAAACGTCCACCAGGAGTAACAGGAAACTGGAACAACAAGGCAAGGTATACTTGAGAGTCAGCAAGCTTGAACTCTCTTCAGGTATCTTGAGAAACAACATGGGAAACAAGGCAAGAAACAGGGACTGGAATGGAGATGCTTCTCCCAAGGAAAGCAATGTTGACACCGCAAGGAAATCTGGGTGCGAAGTCCCTTTAAGGGATTCTCAAGGCTGCTTGCCTTGACAATCCAGGCATCTCTCGTTTCACAAGGGAAAGTTTGAGAGCTAAGTGTCTGCTGCATCTTAGACATTCTCTTTCACTCCTTTCTTGTGAGATAGATTGTCTGCGTTCAAAGAATATATCCTCCCCAGCCACCTTTCCATCTGATGATCCGAACTTGGGTGATCATCGGAATGTTCCCCAATTAACTGTTTTTCTGAAGGTTCAACAACAGGCAGCTGCAAGGTCACTGGGCTCAGATCCCAGTCTTGCAGAGGCCCATCATCTGATTCAGCCTCTGAATTAACCTCCATCTCCTGTGACGGGCTTGATCCTGAGAGCTGGGCTACAACAGCTGCCTTATCCTTATCCAAACCATGAAGCGAAGGGTCCTCTCCTTCCTTGATTCCCCTCTAACCCTCCCTCCCCCTCCTCTTCCTCCTTCTTTTTCTCTCTCTTTTGGCTGCTTGGCTTTCACCAAATATTGGCGCTTCCCACCCCCTCCTCTTCTCTCTCTCTGGAGCTGCATGACCTCCTCCAATGTCCATATGGGGCAACGCTTGGGTTTCCGGGGCTGGCCTCCTCCACAACGGTGAGACCCATGGATCCCAAGTGGGAGGGAGAAGATGGGGTGAGGCTGGCCACTTCCTTCCCCTTCTTCTTCTCCCTCTACCTGCCTCCCCTCCATGTACAAGCTGCCCTCAAGGTAATAGCTTTTCCACTTGCTCCCCTTCTTCATTTACCAACCTGAAGAGCTGGTTCCAAGGTATTTTGCAGGCCTCTCTGCAGGGCATTTCCAGTCTCCTCTAGAGTAAACAGCTTCAAAGCCTCTTTAAAACACGCACCTGCTTGCAGTGCCAGTCTCATCTAGAGTAAAAACAGCTCAAATGCCTAAAATGAGGGGAAATGGAGGCTGAGAAGCCCCCACCCATAATGGGCTGATAGAAAATGAATCTTTCGGCATCCCAGAGCAAAAACAGATATCTGCCATCCCAATTTTGGGAGGTTCCCAAAAATTGGATTGGAGTCCCTACCGAAAGCTGGGACACGAAACAGATCAAGGTTTACCAGGATTGCACAAGCCTACTGTAAACTAAACACTGCACAATGGATTCACGTAAATATCTAAAACAGTCACTAGGTGACAATCAGGAATCTTTTGCTACTCAGTCATTTAGTCGTCTCCGACTCTTCGTGACCTCATGGACCAGTCCAGGCCAGAGCTCCCTGTCAGCCATCACCGCCCCCAGTTCCTTCAAGGTCGAGCCAGTCACTTCAAGGATACCGTCCATCCATCTCGCCCTTGGTCGGCCTCTCTTCCTTTTTCCTTCCATTTTCCCCAGCATCGTGATCTTCTCCAAGCTTTCCTGTCTCTTCATGATGTGGCCAAAATACTTCAGCTTTGCCTCTAATATCCTTCCCTCCAGTGAGCAGCCATCGGGCCTTATTTCCTGGAGGATGGACTGGTTGGATCTTCTTGCCAAGGTCCAAGGCACTCTCAGGATTTTCCTCCAGCACCAGAGTTCAAAGGCATCTATCTTCCTTCACTCAGCCTTCCTTATGGTCCAGCTCTTGCATCCATAGGTTACTATGGTGAATACCATTGCTTTGACTATGCGGACCTACTGTTACCAATTTCTGGGACCCCAACATTGAGTGAAGGGGACCTCATTTTGGGTTGAGACCCACAGTATTAGAAGCAGTGAGCTAAAGGATGAGAGGACTGGAAGAAACTAAAGTACATCCAGCAGAGATTTAGTTTCCGCCAATGCAATCTCAGCCACAGATACATGTTTTGTACAAATGTTTGTGGGTTGTCAAATACTTCAGTGTATTTGAGAAAGTGGATAATCAACTGTGAAAATTCAGGAAAAAATATCTTACTTTCAAAAGTGCCAGAAACCTTCTCCCTATTCACCTCTTCCTTTCTTTCGGCTTATAAATAATGAAGTGACTCCTTCAATGTGAATTAATACCCCAGTTTGTAGGCACGGGAACCGAATGCAAGAGCCTTTAGCACAGAAAGAAACAAGCTTCAGATCTAAGAAGGGGAGAGATCAGTGTCCAAAGGCAGTAATAGGCTACGACCAAAGTCTTGATGTCTAGTGGAAGTGAGCTTGTGAGGATGAGGCTCTAAGATATTGGGCAATTGATTATAAGTAATCACATGTTTCACTTTTAAGAACTGGCATCTGGGAGAGAAGAACAAAATTTCTGCCTTTGAGTAATTTAGAAAGGCTGTAATTGTTTGTGGAAAAAGACATAAGAGCTAGCAGCTCCAATTTCCAGTCTCAATGCTTTTCTGTCCAATTACAAAAGTGGTTCAAAGGTTGCAAAGGGTGAGCTTCACGTTTCTGCTTAGATGGTTTTCTCTTTAAATCCCACACTCAAACAGCCAAGGTGATGACTGAGAAACCCTCGTGGTGATTTTTGTTGTTGTTACCATGGCGACAGTGTGAATCTGGCAGTTTTGTTGCAAAATTACCGTTCCCCAGATCTAATTCGCGACCACATATTTCCAAGGTGCTCCTGCATGTAGCCATAATATGTTGGAGCATTCAGATAAACGGTTGATCCGCCTGAAAGATCATTTCATAGCAGCTCATTTCCAGCAGGTTTTCCAGAGTCATGAACACAGTTCCTGCCCTCAAAACAAAGAATATAGAGTATAGTGTATAGTTTGATGTAGTCATGGTGCCTCTCTTTTCTGCTTTGGTTAGACCTCCACCTGGAATAACACTGTGTCCAGTTTAAAAGAGATATTGAGAAGCTGGAAGGGCAACTAAAAGGATCAAAGGTCTGGAGACAACGAATCCCTCTGAGGGACATCTTAAAGAGCTGGCTATATTTAGTCTGCAGAAGAGAAGGTTGAGAGAAGGAGACATGATAGCCGTGTATAAATATGTGAAAGGATGTCATAAGGAAGAGGGAGCAGGCTTGTTTTCTGCTGTTCTGGAAACAAGGACTTGGAGCAATGGGTTCAAATTACAGGAAAAGAAATTCCACCTAAACTGCCTCGGAGTTCAGTGGAAGCTCCTTCTTTGGAGGCTTTAAAACAGAGACTGGATGGCCATTGTTGGGGTTATTTTCATTGTGCTTTTCATGCATGGCAGGGGGTTGGACTAGATGGATCATGTGGTTTCTTCAAACTACATGATTCTATAATTTTATGAGACCAGACACAAAAACATGGATCTAAAGGGCCATTAATCTGTCAGGGGAAAAAACATGCAATCTGGTGGGAACCATCTTTGGCCAGGTATCACTTCCTTTGACCACCTCCAAGGACTATCCTTGTACTAGCACCAAGATCCCAAGTGCTACCCCAAATTCTTTGGCTGTGCTCTCGGTCAATCTTAAGTGGAAGGCTGTCTTGAGGATACCCTCTCCCGAACATCAGAGTTTTTAAAAGCGTGAAACATCCTCATTCCAGCTCCAAGGGGAACCCACCATTCACAGCCCCTGAGCTACAAAACCTAGAGAGACTGCTATAGGAGTCTGTCCTTCACCCACAAAATGAGGTGCCATGGTGCCTACCTGGATATCTGAAACCATTTATCTGCCACCAAAAGGGACACTTTCTATTAATTTTTGGAGTTGGTAGTGTTCATAAATCATGCTTCACAAATATATTAGATCCAAGGCATCAAAACAGAGACCTAGTTGCAGAGGCGGTTCAACCGCCAGGCCAACTAGGCACTTGTCTGTGGCACCATCTTGTAGGGGGCGCTGTTGAGGACCGGCCCCATGGCTTCTCTCCTCTGCAAAGTGCCCAGGAATGCCTTCCCGGTGAGAAGGGCGCTTTGCAGAGAAGAGAAGCGGGTACCAGCTTCTCTAGTGCCAAGCGCTGCGCCTCGCTGTAAGTCTGCAGGGTTGTGAGTCCCAGGAGCGGAAGCCCCGGAAGGCCCTGATCCTCCCTTCCCTGCTGCTCAGCCCCGCCCCGGTTTGGGGGGGGGAGTGTGCCAAAATTCAGGGGGAGGGGGTACCAACATTCGGGGGGGGGGGTGCCAAAATTCTTATTGCCTACTCATGAAAATTACCTAAGGACGGCTCTGCCTAGTTATCACCACATAAGTTGCTGTTAATCCCCATTGAGGCCGAATATCCCCTCCACAAAAATCCTTAAATAACTACAGTAGAGTCTCGCTTATCCAACGTAAATGGGCCGGCAGAATGTTGGATAAGCGAATATGTTGGATAATAAGGAGGGATTAAGGAAAAGCCTATTAAACATCAAATTAGGTTATGATTTTACAAATTAAGCACCAAAACATTATGTTATACAACAAATTTGACAGAAGAAGTAGTTCAATACGCAGTAATGCTATGTAGTAATTACTGTATTTACGAATTTAGCACCAAAATATCACGATATATTGAAAACATTGACTACAAAAATGCATTGGATAATCCAGAATGTTGGATAAGCGAGTGTTGGATAAGTGAGACTCTGCTGTACTTTGACTTTTGACCTGAATAATGAAATTGGAAGCACGGATACTTGATGAATTCTCAGTAACTTCAACATATATAACAATTAGCTGGGTATTCAATTTTCTATCTGAATTTGGAAATATCCGTGGCTCTATATAATAAAAAAAAATCAACTATTTATGTAAGGCTAAAGAATACAGACAATCTTTAAAAAATTAAAGATATGTGCATCTTCCCCAATGGAATAATTTGCTAATTTAGTTAGCAGAGTGTTTTCAATGACTTTCAAGGCTCCTTAACCCAAGCAAAACTGTCCAAATTAATTTCAGATAGGACTGGATTTTGCTGGCAGCTGAAATGGGCATGATGTGTCTTCTGAAAAAGATCAGCAGGTTTCTCCAAATGCTTCTTGTTTTCTGAAGAAAACTACAAGTATATTATCTACACTACAATTCGATAGCAGTTGAATATCGCTTTCACTATTATGGTGAATATTGTTCTAACAATCCTATGATTTCCAGGTAGAAAAATGTAGCACAATGTCCCAAGTTCCAAATTAATACACAGTCTTTGGCAGCAGTTCCTATTTTATTCGTTACCGGTTTTATCCTTTGCTATCTCCTCTTGCGGTTGTCCTGAATCTTTGAGAGTTCCCATAAAGCCAAATGGGCACGGTGCCATCAATATTCAGACTGCACCTTGTTAGCTCATTTAAAATTAAGACACACATATTTTGTTCTAATTGAGACAAGCACTGAGAAATTATTGCCGAGAGACAAGAGTAGAATTGAAAAGATGAACACCTGGAAAGTGATGGATGGAGAGCCAAGATAAAGTCTTGTCCCTGCCTCGATTATTAGAAATTGTCTGATTAGTTTTACTCTTCTCTGATGCAAGGATGAAATTCCAGGTGTCAGACTTTAGCAAGACAATTAGCACATGCAAGATTCCAAACATGATTATTAGGCATTAATCAAGGCATGGAATAGTGGAAGTTGAACTAATGAAACTGTGAATACAGGCCAACTCCACTATGGGAAATTTTTTTGGATATACAAGGGGAATAAAGTATGTGCTTTTACTACCATATTTTTCTCTTGAATCTAACTCTTGTCAAGTAATCGATATCTCTGAATATGCAACACTACATTGTCTTCTATCATGGGGTCAGATAAGCCATAGGTCTATTGAATCCAGTATTTTGTATGCTGACTAGCACTAGGTCTTCAGGATTTCAAAGTGAAGCTTGGGAAAACTCAAGATTACTTCTGCATGGCCATCATGAACTCTACCATCTCTTGGTCTGAATCTTAGTGGATTTGTATTTCAACAGCCACGGAAAACAGCACGTTACCTGATGGAAAGGTTTCCACTCCTATTGTTTTTCTAAGCTGTTGGGATAGTAGAGAATATTTGACAAAGGTGGAGTTTGTCATCACAAAATAATAATTGGTCTTTGCTGTTGGTGCTTAGAAGTCTCCATTAGGGTTGTGCATTTGTATAGAATTACTTACCGTTTCTGCTTATTCCATTCGTATGGCCACATTTCTGTTTCCGTCCACCACTGACGGAATTGGGCACCTATACAAATGGGCTTTTCTATCCAAGGTTAAAAAACAAAAAAATCAGGCCCTGGGTGGCAAAGTGCCAGGCCCTGCGAGCCAAGCCTACAAACCATCGAGCGCTTGATGGCTCATAGGCCTGGTTTGCGGGGCCTATAATCAAGCGTTTGGCGCTCAACTGTAGGCCCTGCGAGCCGGGTCTATGAGACATTTAGCACTTGATGCTCATAGGCCCAGCAGGCAAGGCCTATGAGCATCGAGCATCCAGTGCTTGGCTGAAGGCACTACAAGTCAGGGCCTATAGCCAAGCAATGAATCAGCAGAGGGAAATGGCTACTAGGCTTGATCGATCCATGAAAAATTTGATTCTAAACTCGTTTCAAAACTAGAGGGGGGCAGCTTTTCGTTTCTGATGGTATTTCCGAATTTGGCCCCCAAAAAATTTCAAAATTAACGAAAATTCGTTATTTTCTAAATTAATACGTTAATGGCGGACGCGCATGCGCAATCCCCAAAAACAGCACAGAGGGAGAGGACTTTACAGGACTCTCCCACCCTCATTTTTTGAGTGATATTCTTCAAACTTGGTACAGTGGTAGAACACATTTAACACTGATAGCTCACCAAAATTTGGAACGTTTCCCTTATCCTCTGATTTTTGGAGAATTTTCATATCTTTTATAATAAACCATTTTTTAATAATTGCAGAAATCTGTTCCTGGTTTGAAAGTCTTATTTCCTGTTAAATTGGGTTGTCTTTACTGTGAAAGTCATTGTTCTACTTCAGAAACTTTGTTTTTGTGGCTGAAACTTTGTTAAATTGGTGTGTGTGTGATATATATTGTGTGTGTGTATATATATATATATATATATATATATATATATATATATAGTCCCTGCTTGTGTGTGTGTGTGTGTGTGTGTGTGTGTGTGTGTGTGTAGGTAAAGGTAAAGGTATCCCTTGACGTTAAGTTCAGTCATGTCTGACTCTGGGGGTTGGTGCTCATCTCCATTTCTAAGCCCAAGAGCCAGTGTTGTCCATAGACACCTCCAAGGTCATGTGGCTGGCATGACTACATGGAGTGCCATTACCTTCCCAGAAACACCCAGAAAATGGGAATTCCAGACAGGAAACAATCAGGGCCAGCTAATACCTCCCAACAAAGGATTCCCCCAGGTAGGAAGCAGCCAGGCTTTGAAGCTGCAAGGCTATTCAATGCTAATCAAGGTGACCAATTGCAACATTCACACTTGCCTCCCACAGACAAGAGTTCTTTCTCCCACCCTGGACCTTCCACAGATATATAAACCCCACTTGCCTAGCTTCGCACAGACGTCAAAACCTCTATGTCTGCCACAGATGTGGGTGAAACGTCAGGAGAGAATGCTTCTGGCACATGGCCATAGAGCCCGGAATACATACCACAACAGTGTGATCCCGGCCATGAAAGCTTTCGACAACACAACCACAGTATCCATTCAAGTTCATGTAGCGTGGTATGGACTGGAGACCTGTATTGGGGGGAGGGAGGGTGCGAATCTGGGCCCCTGGGAGCAGCCGAGGACGGGCCTGGCCCACACCCCCTCGCATCCCGGGCCTCTTCCTCCTCACCGCCGGGCCCCTCTCGGTCTCTCCAGGCCTGAGCTGAGGCGAGGCGGCGGCGGCGGCCATTTCCCCCTCCGTCTTCCTCCTCCTCCTCGGCCTCCTTCCCCCTCGCCCCCTCCCATTGGCTGAGCCTCCCATTGGCTGAGGGGCAAAAGGAAAGGAGTTTGGGTGATTTGCAAAAGCTTTTTTTTCCTAACGAAAAAAACGAAGAAATAAGAAAAAACGGCCTCTCGCGATTCGAAACCGCGATATCCAGACGTGTGGACAACCAAGGTTCTATATTGCTTCAAAACAAACGAAAATAACGAATTAATAACGGGTAACGGGAAAATCGAATTATTTGAGCAAGCCTAATGGCTACCGTTCCTCTCTGCCATTCGTTTACTTGTTTCTTTTGTTTCCATGGGGTTGTACCATTCAGTGCAAATAATAATAATTAATAATAATAATAATAATAATAATAATAATAATAATAATAAGTTTATTTATATCCCGCCTCCATCTCCCCTGAAGGGGACTTGAGCCGGCTTACAGCAAAATCAAAATACAGGCAATGATAAAATGTGTAACATCAAAGGACAACAACAAAAACCAATAATAAAATATACACAATAGGTGAAAAAACACAACACAGAATTAAAACATCAAATTAAAAACAATGAGGTTGCAACAGTGGATAAGCAAGGTGCACATTATGAGTAACAATTCGTAAATAGATAAAGTTCATTTGTAAATAGATAAAGTGCAAACCAAATGGACAAAATGGTACAAAACCACGAATGAAACAGATGAAACAGGATTTGTGCCCAACCCTAATCTCCATTAGAGATAGAAACATCTCAAGCTTATTCCATTCTAAATAAGAATAAATTTGCACATTTTGGAAAAATCCCCAAAAAGCAAACTAAAAGGGAATTCTCCCCCATTTCCACAAAACTCAAGAATGATTGCCAACATTGAGAGGGCAGAACCTGCTTATGATCCGAACATTATTGACTAGAAACAAGATAAAAAAGGATGGCGATGGCAAACTTGGTTCAGTATTAACATGGTCAAATACACAGTGACTGAAACATTTCGGAGTTAAGCTTTCAAAGACCTGGGCTTGGATGCGCAAATGTGTCTGCTTCCATTCTTCTACCCTCATGTTCTTTTAATCTCAAATTCTTTCCATCCTAATGCAGAAGAAATGTGTAACCTTTTGTAGATTGTTGCTTTAAAAATGATTGACATGAAACTCTAATTTATCGTGAGTATGTACTGACAGGCAAAATTTGTTGACAGACGCAACAAGAAATGCCATTAGGGTTGACATTATAAGACACCTCCAGGGACCCATGCTAAAGCAGAGGATTTGCTCTCAGTTTCTGCAAACTCCTGGACCTCCTCTTTGCTGATGTTACCTTGTACTAGTAAGTGAAAACTTACCAATGTCAGCTTTCCTTTTTCATCTATAATGTTGTTTAGGCTGCGATCCAGATGGAGGGACAGCTGGAGGAGGAAAGTGGTGGAATGGTGAGTCTATTCTTGGATATACAGCTGCTCCATTCAGATGCTGGAACCTATAAACCAGATAGCCATTCAGCATTGAGAGAGTGCCCATCCAACTATAAACAGCTTTAAAGAATAGTCATGAAACTAAAAGTCACTTGTGCCAATGGATCTCCAGATTTCTGATCCAGAAGGAAGAGAAAGTGAATGCACAATGCCTATGGCAATAGAGAAGAAAGAGAGAGTCCGGGCGGGTGAAAAAATGGGTGACTATGGGTGTTGACATGTCTAAATGGATTCTAATGACAGGGCATTGACCTTTTGGTGTGCTTAAAGTTTTCTTCTTGGGTTCATGGAGGTATTGTCAGGAGATTAGGCCCAATGTTGTATTTCTGAAAATACATTTCCCTGATAACGATGGAGCTAGTGCTGAAAGCAATTTTATATATGCAGTACTTCAGATCACGATGGACATTATCTCACAAACCTGCTATTCCAATTGCAACAATTTACCTATTGGTGGTCCCAATATCATACTTCTACATATCATTATAATCTCATCTTTCCAACTCATGATATCTATTAATTGTTTTTGTTTACAGAGCAATCTTGCTATACCAGCTTTAAAAGAGCAAAAAAAAAAAAGTAACTACAACTATAAAATATAAAATGAAAGAAAGACAGACATCTTGGAGCTTGTGATGGGGAAGTGGCAGGAGATGGGGAAGACAGAGGAATCCTTTACTTTGATGTCACTTTACTGTCAGCAGCATGCTGACACCGAAGTTGAAGGGACCCATTGTAGAAGGGACCGTTGTGGGATAATCATAAGAAGGAGTCGGATCAGCACTGGGATGAACAAGACTGCAAATGGTGGTTTGCCTACCTCGTGTAATAAAGTCGTATGTCAACGTTCCTTATTATAGGTAACTAGCTGTACCCGGCCACGTGTTGCTGTCGCGTAGTCTGGTGGTGTTGATCAAAAATTGTTGAGGACGTGGTGGCATGTGGTAAGCAAAGTGAGGCATTTCTCAAGTAATGGCAGCGTTGCTTTGTCCCTTAGGTCTGTTTCACCCTCCCTTCCTCCACCTGGCAGCATTGCTTTCCACTAATGCAGCTTTCAAAAACTTATTTTCTTTGAAGTCAGTCATGGACTTTGAGGGAAGTCAGTACATTACCGACATTACTTCCTAAACGCCTCTGCTTGTAAGAAGCCACACCACCATTACAGGGACTTTGAGAGAAGGCAGTAGGATGAGAGAGAAGGGAGGGAGGGCGGAAGAGAGGGGTGGGAAGAAGGTACGCCACCATTACTTCCTAAATGCCCAGCTTGTAAAAAGCCACACCACCATTACTGCTTAAATGCCTCAATTTGTAAGAAACCTCACCGCCATTACTGCAGAAACACCTCCATTTGCTCCCCAGACGCTGCAAGGCGGTTTCTTGAACTATTTGAACTACTACTCCCACAATCCCAATCCACTCCCATTGTCCCCAAAAGCTGATTAGGGATTATGGGAGTTGTTGTTCGCTCTACCTCTCTCCTCTTGCCCACGTTTGCGCTATGTCCATTTAGCAATCTCCCTGACAGACTTCTTAGAAAATAAGTTTTTAAAAGCTTGAAAAGGGGAAAGCTGTCCTTCACCCTTCTTCCTCTGCCTCGGATGTGGTTGTTTAGGGCTATTGTCCTTTGTCCTCCAACCTCGTGTAACGCAATCCACCTGCCCCAGCGGTTGGGATGCTTGCGCGCAGCTGCCTTTCATGCACGTCTGTCTTACAAGAGTAGGGGCTGCTCAGCACATGCGCACAGTGCAGTTTTCGTTTTTGGGGGGGTTTTGAGTGACTTCTAGTTGGAATTTTGTTTTGATTTTGATGTCTAAACACAGCGGGGATGACCATGTCTTTTTTGGCCAAATTTCGTGGGTTTTGGGTGTGTAGTTTCACTGTTTACTTTAAGTTAGAAATGGTCAGAACATTTTTATATATATAGGCTAGCTGTGCCCGGCCATGCATTTCTGTGTGTATGGTGGTATGGGAAATAAAGTATTGAGGAATTGATGGTAGTTCAGGAAAAGGGTAAAGGTTTTCCCCTGACATGAAGTCTGACTCTGGGGGTTGGTGCTCATCTCCATTTCTAAGCCGAAGAGCTGGCGTTGTCCTTAGACTCCTCCAAGGTCATGTGGCATGACTGCATGGAGCGCCATTACCTTTCCGCTGGAGCAGTAACTATTCATCTACTCTCATTTGCATGTTTTTGAACTTTAGGGTTGGCAGAAGCTGGGGCTAACAGTGGTGGCTCTCTCCGCTCCCCCAATTCAAATCTGCAACCTTTTAGTAATGATAGTAATAATAATGACTTTGGTAATACACAGTGCTTCACTTCCTTCTCAGTGTGGAAGAGGCCTAAGTGAGGCCTAACTCTGCCTGACCCCTGGGCTGAGTGGGTTGCTAGGAGACCAAGTGGGCGGAGCTTAGCCTTCTAACTGGTAGCAATTGGATAAAAACAATTATTCCTCTCCCTCTAATTAGGACTTTATTTTTCTTTTCTTTTTGTTGTATGAACGTAGAGGCATGGAGGAGGGGTTGTGCTGCCAAGTTTAGTGTTTCTGGGATGTGTAGTTTTGTTGTTTTGTCCAAGGCCGAAATTTCATTATCCTTATATATATATATATAGATAAGTAGTTTGCTTTAATACTCAAGTTTCTGTTAAAACTCACCAACATCTGTAACTTTCCAACTTAAAATTCTTTCTTTCTCTCTTATTTTGTGGCAAACTAACTCACATAGCTCCTTTTAGAACTGTATTCAGAGACCATAACATTTGATTCAGCTCAGAAGGTTTCCAAATCCCAGGCATTTATATCTATAAGATTTATGGGTTCTTGTCCCTGTTTCTTTTCTTGATTTCTTTGCAGGATTAGCTAATCAGCTGTCCAAACCCTGACAGTAAACACGTTTAATGAAATTGATTGCAGAGAATTACTTGATGCCCTATTTTACTGGGGAGACAACCTTTTCACTTAACTTGACTTTGGGTTGCCTTTCATAGGATGTACAGATGTTAACATCAAATATATTAGCTGGGGAGCTATTTTTTAAAAGAAATCAATGCTCTGCAGAAAGCAAAATTCCATATGCTGACCAAAGGGTTTTAGTACGGGGAGGCCAGAATAAAGGTTGAATAATTATAATATAAAGAGAGGGAAGAACTAGAAAAAGGTGACAGCTTACACATTAGTTTTCTAAACCTGGAGCTGAGAGTAAAATTTGGCTAGCATCTCTGTAGAGAATTGTAAAAATTTTCACAGTGTATTGTTGAGATATAAATTTTAGCAACAAGAATCCAAATATTAAAATATAACAGGGTGGTGAAATAGGAATAAATTCCAATGGAAAGTCAGGGTACATCATGTCCTGTTTTACAAACAATTCTCTCCTCAATATATATGCTCAAACACACAAAATGCAGAAATACACGTTATTATCACTATAAATTTGAATTACAGGAATGCAACTAACCAATCTACAAAATTCCTTCAATTTTTGAATTGTAATATTTATGGGATTATATTGGGTAGCTCTAAAGGTGCAATGACCTATTGACTCATGACATTCTGTGATATAATAATAATAATAATAATAATAATAATAATAATAATAATAATAATAATAACAACTTTATTTTTATACCCCGCCCCATCTCCCAGGAGGGACTCGGAGCGGCTTACATGGGGCCATGTCCGACACAACAATACAATAATAGCAATAAAACAATAAAACAAAGCAATCATAAAAATCAGCATACAGCATAAAATGTTTAAAAAATATGTTTCTAATTGGGAAAGGTGGCAAAGAAGGAATGAATGGATTCACGATAAGAGGACAAATGGTTCCACCTAAACATTAGGAAAAGCTTCCTGGTGGTAAGAGCTGTTCAACAGTGGAATATGTTGTTTCAAAGTCTAGTGGAATCTCTTCTATGGAGGATTTTGATGGTTATCTGTCTGGAATGTTTTGATCGTATTTTCCTGCATGGCAATGGACTGGACTGCATGGTCTTTGAAGTTTCTTCCAGCTCTATGATTAGTCCCAAGTTGAGTATCATCATGTCAATGAGAAGGTCTCTAACTCATTTGTGAAGCACATTAATTGCATCTACAAGAAGGTCCCATGATAGTCCTTGGAATGTCAAGTTAAAAAAATGAGACAGCAGAAAATGGATATACCCGTATGTACTCGAGTATAAGCCCACCCGAATATAAGCCGAGGCACCTAATTTTAACACAAAAAAACTGGGAAAACATTGACTCCAGTATAAGTCGAAGGTGATAATTTCAGAAAATAAAATAGATACCAATAAATTTACATTAATTGAGGCATCAGTAGGTAAAATTTTTTGAATATTTACATAAAGCTCACATTTAAGATAAAACTGTCCAACTCTGATCATCTTCTTCAATGTAAATATGCTTATGTCTCCTTTTAATAATAATAGAGTAAAATAATACATGTAATAATAATAATAAATAATACAGGAAAATAATAGAAGTAATAATACAGGAAATAAAATGTAATAATAATAATAATAATAATAATAATAATAATAATAATAATAATAATAATAATAATAATAATATCAGAGTGAAATAATAAATGTATTAATAATAATAACAAACCTGCAAAAGTACTGGAGAATGAGCATGCAAAGATACTGTGGGACTTCCGAATCCAGACTTACAAAATTCTGGAACCCAACACACCAGACATCACAGTTGTGGAAAGAAAAAAGGTTTGGATCATTGATGTTGCCATCCCAGGTGACAGTCGCATTGACGAAAAACAACAGGAAAAACTCAGCCGCTATCAGGACCTCAAGATTGAACTGCAAAGACTCTGGCAGAAACCAGTGCAGGTGGTCCCAGTGGCGATCGGCACATTGGGTGCCGTGCCAAAAGATCTCAGCCGGCATCTGGAAACAATAGACATTGACAAAATTACGATCTGCCAACTGCAGAAGGCCACCCGACTGGGATCTGCGTGCATCATCCGAAAATACATCAGACAGTCCTAGACACTTGGGAAGTGTTCGACTTTTGATTTTGTGATACGAAATCCAGCATGTCTATCTTGTTTGCTGTGTCATAATAATAATAATAATAATAATAATAATAATAATAATAATAATAATAATAATAATAACAACAACAACAACAGAGTAAAATAAATGTGATAGTAGCAACAATAATAGAGAGAAATAATAAATGTAATAATACCAATAATAATAGAGAAAAATAATAAATGTACCATATATTCTCAAGTATAAGCTAACCCAAATATAAGCCAACTAGGACCCTCACTCGAGTATAAGCCGAGGGGGGCTTTTTCAGTCTTAAAAAAGGGTTGAAAAACTAGGTTTATACTCGAGTATATACGGTATTTATGGAGTTTGAAAGTTTGGGTTGTTATGTGTTACTTTGATTATTAACGTCTCTCTTTTAAATTATGTTCTAAGGCCCAGCCTTTTTCTTCTCCTTATATAATCAAGCCTGAAATATGGCTCGGCATGTAGGCTAATGATGCTACGTATTATAAGAAAGAGACACACCTTGTTGCTTCTCTTTTTAACTAAAATAAGTGAAATGCTTGAAAGACAATCTCTTTGATCAGTGCGGTTGTCAGGATCTTAATAAAATTTTTGAATCTCCTCCCACGAGAGAATTATTAGAAACCTAAATCCTCCCCATCAAACAAGATTTTAATTGTATCAGAAACTTCTTTAAACAGGTTTAATGTTTTATTAATAGCCCTCGGTTCCCCTAATAAGATAAAGACTCGCCATGTATTTATCTTTGTGGCCAATAACATTTGCTCCTGAGAATTCGTTCCTTGCTCTTAAGAATGCTGGAGCTATTTCTGTGTCTTGTATTATCAAAACCATCTTAATTGCATTGTGGCTACTTTTGCTCCTGGCCTAAAATCCCTCTGCAGTTTCCCAAATATGCTTGGCTTCTCTTCTGTTGTATTTCTGAAAGTGTCCAGTTTTCATGTGTTGAATGAAAAGTAATGCCTCCACCTTCGTTACTTGGTTTGGATGGGAATATTTTAATAAATCAAACACAGAAATAATCCTTTGAATGTGCTCTTTAACTACCACTATTCACTTTTCCACACAATCACCAGACAATTGGATACATTTCTGCCAACGATGAACAAGTTTTCTGAAGCCATCACGGAAGATGTCAACACTCTGTTTCTACAACCGGCGTCTCACAGCACCCATCGTGCACAGATCTTCCAATAGCCAAGCAAAGCGATAATGTGACCCACACATTCTTCTGAAATGTCGATGATGCTTGCAATTTCTCTCTGAGTGATATGACGATCATCCTGAATCAATCTGTCAACCTTTTGCTTGGGAAACTCAGTGGTTGCTCTCACAGGACGTCCAACTCTTTGTTTGTCACACAAGTCAGATGTTCCCAACTCAACATCTTTAAACTTACTCGCTTAACAATGCACAGGACTCACATCAACACAATCCCCATAAACAGCTTGCATTCCCTGATGAATCTCCTTTGGGGTGACACCTTCTGCTGTCCAGAATTCAATGACTACATGTTGCTTAAGTCGCATTGACCGACCGTCTACACAGGATTCCATACTTTGCACTTTAACAACACAACCGTTCAATGCTAAGGTTCTCCGTCTGCGCACGGTTCCTTACTTCGCATTTTAACTACACAACCGTTCAATGCTAAGGCTTCCCCATCTGCGCAGGGTTTCATACTTCAAGCTTTAACAACACAACCGTTCAATGCTAAGGCTTCCCCATCTGCACAGGTTTCCATACTTCACACTTTAATAACACAACCGTTCAATGCTAAGGCTTCCCCATCTGCACAGGTTTCCATACTTCACACTTTAATAACACAACCGTTCAATGCTAAGGTTTCCCCATCTGCACAGGTTTCCATACTTCACACTTTAATAACACAACCGTTCAATGCTAAGGCTTCCCCATCTGCACAGGTTTCCATACTTCACACTTTAATAACACAACCGTTCAATGCTAAGGTTTCCCCATCTGTGCAGGGTTCCATACTTCGCACTTTAACAACACAACCGTTCAATGCTAAGGCTTCCTCGTCTGCGCAGGGTTCTATACTTCACACTTTAACAACACAACTGTTCAATGCTAAGGCTTCCCCATCTGCGCAGGGTTCCATACTTCACACTTTAACAACACAACCGTTCAATGCTAAGGCTTCCTCGTCTGCGCAGGGTTCTATACTTCACACTTTAACAACACAACTGTTCAATGCTAAGGCTTCCCCATCTGTGCAGGGTTCCATACTTCGCACTTTAACAACACAACCGTTCAATGCTAAGGCTTCCTCGTCTGCGCAGGGTTCTATACTTCACACTTTAACAACACAACCGTTCAATGCTAAGGCTTCCCCATCTGCACAGGTTTCCATACTTCACACTTTAATAACACAACCGTTCAATGCTAAGGCTTCCCCATCTACACAGGGTTCCATACTTCGCACTTTAACAACACAACCGTTCAGTGCTAAGGTTTCCCTGTCTGTGCAGGGTTACATACTTTGCACTTTAACAACACAACCGTTCAATGCTAAGGTTTCCAGCCAAATGGAACTGTAGAGGACAGTCTACTGAACAAGCCAGGACCTGCCGCAGACCAGCACTGCCATTTCTTGAGGAGTTATGAAGGTGGAGGTGTAATATGTGTATCGAAAAAGAAAGAGAAAATACATCCAGTCGACACTTTTGAGATGTTATTAGCCTTCTGTATTCTCTGCCTGCCTCTCTGAGTAACACAAATGCCATGTCTTTTTTTCCACCAAATTTAGTGACATATATAAATTACCTTGGTGAAAAATAAATATGATCTGGAAAGCCCTGGCAGGAGGAGGAAACTGTGAGACCGCAGTCCTCCCCGGGTTCCTTCCGCAGGTTACGGTCCTGAAATCTCTGCTGTCCATTAGGATTGACAAGAAGTGTATTTCATTGCTTAGCAAACTGAAACACATTTATATGTCCAGGGAAAAATCCTGTAGAGCAGGAGATCTTGGAGTGGTATAAAAATGACAAGAGACAAAAACTACCCAATCTGAAGCATAAAACGTTTGCTCAAACGCCTCTGAAAGGTTTCCAAGCTGTTGACACATTCAGGGAATGTCCATTTGTCTCTTTATTTATCTCCCTACATTGAGGTTTGGGGGAAAAGGGAGCGCTGCGGAATTCTTGCTGTTCCATGATTTTAAAAAAGTAAAGAAAACCAAAAGCACGATGCAATCGAAACCTTAGAGCATGTCTCTCTGTTTAAAATTCCTAATAAACTGTGAACCTTCATGTAAACCCAACAGCTCTGCTCCCTTGGGGGATGACTACAATACTTGAACATGTTGCAGCATTTGTCTAGAAAATTTTCAAATTATAGGGATCAGAAAACACGCTGGGTCTCCACTGAAAATATAATAATCGGAGCAAGTAAATGAAGGAGAAGTGGGAAATGAAGGAAGCAATAAGAAAGCATGGGGCAATTTTGAGCCCTCCATGAGGCTGTCCTTGAATAGTGCCAGACGCTGCAACCAGAAGACAGAGCTGTTGGATGCGATAAGAACATATCACCCCCATTTTGTTTGAGTTACATTGATTGACACTTTGTCCACCCACTCACCATTGTTCACCTGCTTTCACCTTTAAAGAAATTGCTATTCTGGTAGACACTTGCAGGTGGCAGCTCTGCCCCGAATCCTACTTGGTGATAAATTTCCTCCCTGTTCTCTCTAAACACATATTTTTAAATCTTCACTGAGTCTTAGCATATAAAGCTTCACAAACCAGTGTCCTATAGAGTTGTGCGTGCAACCTGTTTTCCTTTGTTTCATCCGTTCTTTCGTATTGTTGTTACCTTCGGGAGCATGTAACGGGAAGGCTCCCCCCCCCCTTATAAATATCAGCTCAACACGAAAGCAAGAGGAAGCCGATTATCAGCTTCCGCTCTGCTTTCATGAGCATGTTGTGCTCCATGACTCCTTGTCTTGGAAAGAGAGAGTGCGTGTATGGCATGCAGGCCCAGCACATGTGCCTACCTTCAGCCGAGCACCTCCTCTAGAGCAAGAAAGTCAGAACTTGCCTCTTTCCCTTGAGGGAGTGTGTGTGTGTGGCATGCAGACCCAGTGCATGTGCCTACCTGCAGCCGAGTGCCTTCTCTAGAGTAGGAAAATCAGAACTTGCCTCCTTCCCTTGAGAGTGTGTGTGTGTGGCATGGAGGCCTAGTGCATGTGCCTTCCTGCAGCCGAGCGCTTCCTCTAGAGTAAAAAAGTCAAAACTCACCTCCTTCCCTTGAGTGTGTGTGTGTGTGGCATGCAGAGCAAGCACATGTGCCTACCTGCAGCCGAGTGCCTCCTCTAGAGTAAGAAAGTCAGAACTCACCTCCATTCCTTGAGAGAGAGAGTGTGTGTGTGTGGCATGCAGTCCCAGCGCATGTGCCTACCTGCAGCCAAGTGCCTCCTCTAGAGTAATAAAGTCAGAACTTGCCTCCTTCCCTTGAGAGAGAGAGAGTGTGTGTGGCATGCAGGCCCAGTGCATGTGCCTACCTGTAGCCGAGCGCCTCCTCTAGAGTAAGAAAATCAGAACTCGCCTCCTTCCCTTGAGAGAGAGTGTGTGTATGTGGCATGCAGGCCCAGTGCATGTGCCTACCTGTAGCCGAGCGCCTCCTCTAGAGTAAGAAAATCAGAACTCGCCTCCTTCCCTTGAGAGAGAGAGTGTGTATGTGGCATGCAGGCCCAGCGCATGTGCCTACCTACAGCTGAGTGCCTCCTCTAGAGTAAAAAAGTCAGAACTTGCCTCCTTCCCTTGAGAGAGAGAGTGTGTATGTGGCATGCAGGCCCAGCGCATGTGCCTACCTACAGCTGAGTGCCTCCTCTAGAGTAAAAAAGTCAGAACTTGCCTCCTTGCCTTGAGAGAGAGAGTGTGTGTGTGTGGCATGAAGGCCCAGTGCATGTGCCTACCTGCAGCTGAGTGCCTCCTCTAGAATAAGAAAGTCAGGACCCACCTCCTTCACTTGAGAGAGAGAGAGTGTATGTGGTATGCAGGCCCAGCGCATGTGCCTACCTGCAGCTGAATGCCTCCTCTAGAGTAAGAAAGTCAGAACTCGCCTCCTTCCCTTGAGAGAGTGTGTGTGTGTGGCATGCAGACCCAGTGCATGTGCCTACCTGCAGCCGAGTGTCTCCTCTAGAGTAAGAAAATCAGAACTTGCCTCCTTGTCTTGAGAGAGTGGGTGTGTGGCATGCAGGCCCAGCACTTGTGTCTGCCTGCAGCCGAGCGTCTCCTCCAGAGTAGAAACAGGTAAGAAGCCTCCTTAAAGTATGTGCTTGCCTGCAGTTGAGTGCCTCTCCTCTAGAGTAAAACAACTTGAATGCCAAAATTGATGGGAAAGGGAGCCTGAGAAATGTCCCTCCGCTCAATGGACCAATAGAGAGTAGATCTTTCAGCACCCCAGAGCAAAAACAGATATCTGCCCTCCCGATTTCAGAAACAGATTAGGGCCCCACATTATTGTCCGAAACTTGTTTGAATTTCAGTTGAGTTGGATTCTGTCGTTACATGTGCTTCTCTCACAATTTTTGTTTACTGGTGGTGTATATTTACTGCCTCTCTCTGCAGGTTGTGAAATTTGATGCAATAAAGTCCATAACGGTTATTTCAATAAGCTATTTCACTTAGTGTAACTAAATGTTCCTCCAAATTGATCAAGGAAAGAACAAACATTTCCAGAGTGATATCAAAGACTCGTCAATTAACCAGTAATTCTGTCTTCAGGAAATTGGAAGAACAAAGCTTGGTAAATGTCAGCTGCTTGCATACTTATTATTAACGCTGATTTGTTTTAAAATGAGAGGGGTTTCGTTTGGGGGGGATATGCTTTTGTTTGCAGTAGTCTTTTAGGCACAGGTTAGATCTATGAGGTTGATTATGAAAGGATTACGTTTTGACAATTTCTTTTGTGTTGAGGATACTGCAGGGCTTTTTTTTTTTTTTTTTAAAAAAAGCACAACCCTATCCTGTTAGCAGGGTGCAGATAGCAACAAAATGACTCTCTGTACCCTTTCAGTCCGTTTTGGTGTTTACGGTCCCAGCCATCCTTTACCATTCCCTTCAATTCTCCATGTCACATCAGTCTCCATCTGTGACATGAGTCCTAGTGATCAGTTGTCAAACACAATGTTGTCATCCGGGGCAAGTTGCCGACAAGAGATGGGGAAGGGAGGAGAGGAAGAATCACCCGCTCCCTTCCCTGATAGTCCTGTTGCCTCAACCGATGTCACTGCAGTGAATGGCCAACCAGTAGGACCAATGCAACATTGGGAAACCAATGTGACATGGAGGATGGAAAAGGATGGTAAATGCCATATTTTGTCCCTGGGCCATCTAATCCCAGGAGACATGGAATGGCAGTGAAATAATTGTGGCTGATTTCATATCAGAACCAGTGTAACTGTTTGCACAGATCCAAAGTTGAAGGATACTCTGCATTATGGGTTACAGAGCTGATCCATGACCCTTTCACTTTAAGAACCTCATCACATGTAGGTCAAGAAGCTGTGGAGAAAACCATGGAACAGCATAAGGCTTTGTCCCCTTACTGTCAGTTTTCTTGGGATCCCATTCCATGATGTTTCCATGTCCTCGTGGCTTCTTCTATGAGGAGTCAGATGTCCACCTGACACCTCTGGTTTCCGCTTCTTGATGCTGCCAACACCCTGCCAACATGAAGCCCAATGGAGCCCTGCCAGAAGTAGTTCTGCGTCATTTGATGGGCTCCGGTGGACTCTGTGTTGGCAGTGTGTTGGCAGCACCAAATAGCAGAGAAATTCATCCATGCGATGACACCATGAGTGGTCAGTGTAGATGTGCTCTGTGTTGTCCAGGATCTGTCCTGAATTTTCTTCTTATGGTTATTACTATTCAAACAATATCTGGAACTGGACTGTTCTTCTAAAACAGTGGTTTTCAACCTGGGATCCCCAGATGTTTTTGGCTTTTAATTCCCTGAAATCCTAACAGCTGGTAAACTGGCTGGGATTTCTGGGAGTTGTAGGCCAAAAACATCTGAGAACCCCAGGTTGAGATCCATTGTTCTAAAAGGACACCTGAAGGCACTGCCTTAGTTTCTATAACACAATCCTCCATATACAGCTTGTTGGAGGACAACTCTTCAATAAAAAGATCCTCTTGGAGGAAGAAGACATGGGCACTTCAAGAGGTGGCCCATATCCAGAAGCTTTTCACAGTGAATCACAGGATAATCATATTTACAGTGTGGCTTAACTTTCTGCTTTGTATCCATGATTCTACAACTATCTAAGTTATTGTTATTATCTGGCTGCCATATTTCAAACTCATTGAAGTTTCCAAACTTGGTACTGAGGTAGCCCAATGAACAGCACATTGCACATTGTAGAAGTCTAACATTGAGGTTAACAATGTGTAGACAATCATTTTTATGTCTTCCAGTTCTGGGAAGGGACACAGATATCATTTCAGCTGAAATTTGTAATTAATAGCAAAGTACTAAGATCTCAATTTTCTCACCAAATGTAACATTGAGATAGCTTGTTAAATTTCAGGTGCAAATTATCAAATTGGTTACTCTTCACTAATACAAAAGGAAATAGTTATTTAAAAATATATAATGATATTAATTAACATTTGGGTGATTATGAATCTATAACAGCAATAGCATTTATTTTATTAAACTATTGGGATCTTTTTCTATATCTAAGGATCTTAGGATTGTATACAATACAACAAATTAGGCAATTGAAAACAATTTATATTGTAAAGTGGTTGAAAATGTCTAAAATCTATTGAACTACAGTAGAGTCTCACTTATCCAACATTCTGGATTATCCAACGCTTTTTTGTAGTCAATGTTTTCAATACATCGTGATATTTTGGTGCTAAATTCGTATATACAGTAATTACTACATAGCATTACTGCATATTGAACTACTTTTTCTGTCAAATTTGTTGTATAACATGATGTTTTGGTGCTTAATTTGTAAAATCATAACCTAATTTGATGTTTAATAGGCTTTTCCTTAATCCCTCCTTATTATCCAAGATATTCGCTTATCCAAGCTTCTGCCGGCCCGTTTAGCTTGGATAAGTGAGACTCTACTGTAGTTATTTAAAAGTATATAATGATATTAATTAACATTGGGGTGATCATGAATCTATGGATCTTAGGATTGCATACAATATAACAAATTAGGCAGTTTAAAACAATTTATAATGTAAAGTGGTTGAAAATGTCTAAAATCTATTGAACTATATATGTTCAATTTGTGAAAAGATGTATATTCACAAACTAGATAAAATCACGTGGCCCCCAAATGCTCCTGATTAGTTTTTCAAATGGAAGTTTCCAGACTTTGCAGATAGTTCCTTATTATTTTTAAAAGATCAAGCCGAGCTCCACGAAGACAAATAATATATCTTGGAAGTGCTTCTTCAGTTGGAAATCATGGAGCTTTCAGACTCTCTGGGACACCTGCCATTTTTATCATTGCCACCATAAATCAAGGCAGGGGTTTTTTTGAGCAGGAAATAATAATACTTGATAGTGACAAGTAGCATTTAATCTACAGAGGATTTAAAAGTTAAGTTTTAGAGAAACTTTGTGGAACCAAGGCGCTTTCATGAAGCATTGCTCATTTCACGCTCGCACATACATGCCTGGGAAGGGAAGTGATTGGCAACCGACTTTGAACAGAGATTCCTTGACGCAGCACCTGTCTAAACCATATTGAATTCCTCTGCATGATATGAAGTTCTAGGGAACCAAGGCAGTTATTTAGTTTGGTACCTCTGGCTGCATTTGCCAATACATTATTATTTTTCAACCGGAGGAACGTGTGCACAGAAACAAGCTTTGTCAAATTCCATATTTATGTGGAAGTTTTCTTCCCAGGTTCCTTTCTTCTTCTCCTCCTTCTTTTGTATTTATCTTGTCTTAAAAGAAGAGGATGATAATGAAGCATAGCTGCAATAATAGTCATAAGTCATAAAAGCACAAATGGCTCATTTTCCCAAGAATCTGAAATAATATTCCCTGATTTCTTAATGAGCACTTCTGCAATCCTGAGTAAATATATATTTAAAGGAGAATAAAAGTTGTTGACACAGTTTGGAGGGCTTCCTTCGTGGAAGGAAAAGTAGTGCTTCGAGAATGTTAAGTGGAAACCAATGACATGGCCCACTTTGGGAATCCACACTACACAATTATAGTGCTGTTAAACCACTCTAAACACCTACCTTAATGAAATTTTGGCCTAAGACAAAACAACAAAACTACACATCCCAGAAACACTAAACTTGGCAGCACAACCCCTCATCCATGCCTCTATGTTCATACAACAAAAAGAAAGAAAAATAAAGTCCTAATTAGAGGGAGAGGAATAATTGTTTTTATCCAATTGCTGCCAGTTAGAAGGTTAAGCTCCGCCCACTTGGTCTCCTAGCAACCCACTCAGCCCAGGGGACAGGCAGAGTTAGGCCTCACTTAGGCCTCTTCCACACTGCCTATAAAATACAGATTATCTGATTTTCACTGGATTATATGGCAATGTGTCAGAACCCTGCTACTAGAGCCCGGATGTGGCTCTGAGTTTCAGGGTCACTGACATTGATAAGACACCTGCGGCTCAGGACTCGGAGAAGAAACGGCTGCTGGACTTGGCGGGGAATTTGCGCGGGGTTTTGCTGAGCGGGAAGAGACTTTTCAAATGAGGGGGAGGGTATATAAAGGATGGTTGGCCGGAGCCTCCCATTCTTGGCTTTTTTGATGTTCATGTTTCCTACAGTAAAAGTTTCTGGTGATATCACAGAGAGTCTCGTGTGTTCATTCAGGAGCGGCTGTGGTGAGCTGACACTAAGCCAAGAATACGGACACCATCCCGCTGTAGCGGTGAGGTGTAACATGCAAGTGGAGGATGAAGAGCTCTTGGGCGCAGGAGGAGGAAGGTCGGAAAGGGCCACTCCCGAGCCGGACGCTGAGTTCCACCAGCTGGCGGCCCTGGCGTCATCCACCGCTTATGCCCAGCCAAATGGGGTAACCCAGAGGCGTGGAGTGGTGCGGGGAGACAGCACCGGAGGAGAGGAAGGTTCACCTTCCCCAGGCCCACAAAGGATGGTGTTCCTGGAGGAGAGGATGTCGGCGATGGAGACCACCCTGGCAGTGATGTCGAGGGCGATGGAGCGCCTGGCGTTTTTGGCGGAGCCAGAGAGAGGAAGGGAAATTCGGGCTGGCTCAATGTGGGACGTGAGCGTGGGAAGCAGCCAGGGCTTTGCAGACCTCCCAGCACCGAAGGGAAGGGAAATGCGAAAGGAGCCCGGCGCCCGGCCCAAGACCCAAACAAGCCTGACGCGGGTGGAGGAGAGTGACGACGAAGGGGAAAAACCTCCGAGAATCCCAGCTACGCTCCCAGCTGAGACCTTGGTGCCCCTGGCGAATGCCGGGCGTGGCACAGGGCCAAGAGAAGCAGCAGCGGGGCCCACTGGTCCGCAAGGGGGCTTGCGACGGGCGGAGAATTGGGGATTGCCACCACAGGGACCCCTACCGAGACGAGAGGAACTAAGGATCGAGTTTGGGGGAGAGTCCTCTGAACTGGATTTTTTCCTGACCACGGTGAGGGGCTATATGGAGGACAATGCTCACACTTTTAGAACGGAATCCAGCCGGATACGGGCCATTGGTGCAGTGTTGAAGAGGGGAGCGGCCAGCTGGTACGTTCAGCTGCACGCGCGGCGCGACCCATGTCTGGGGTCACTCCGACGCTTTATGGGGGCCCTGGAGACCCGTTTCCGAGATCCACTGGAGCAGATCCGGGCGAGGGAGAAGTTGAAGACCGTCTCCCAGGGGCAGAGGTCGGTATCTGAGTATGCGGAGGAGTTCCAATGCCTCGCCGAAAAGGTGCCGGAATGGTCTGCAGTAACAAAGATAGAACTCTTCAAAGAGGGTCTCAGGCGGGAGATCCTCTCCTGGGTGGTGCATCGTGATGAGCCTGACACACTGCGCGGATGGATTCAGCTGGCGGGGCGCGTCGAGACATCGCTGGCCCAGGCGAGGAGGCACCGAGGAGGGCTACAGCAGCGGCCGCAGATGAAAGAGGGGAGCCGGAAGGAGGGATCAACCCCAGCCGGGAGGAGAACGGAGCCGACAGGGAACGTGAGCGCCAGCAGGAGTGGCTGCTTCGTGTGCGGCCGGTTGGGCCACAGGGCTGCCGAGTGCTGGCAGAGAAAAGGGGAAGGCGGAGGCCAGCCCAAACCAAGAGCCGTGGCAGGAAAACGCGCCGAGGAAGAACCACCGATGAGGCACCACTCGGGGGGGTTGGTAAGTCAGGACAAAGCTATGATAGTGGTCCCCATTCAGCTGGAAAATGGCAGCAAACAAGCAACCTGCAAAGCATTTGTGGATTGTGGATGTTCCAGGAACATCATCTCCCCTGAATTAGCCGAGGGATTGGGATGCGAAAGAACGAACCTAGAATCCCCAATAGCTTTTTCGCAGTTGGACGGATCCACAGCATCGGGATCGTTAGCTAAGTACAGTGCCGAAGATGTAAAGTGTAAGATAGGGAGTTGGGAAGGAAAGGTGTCATTTGTGATATCACAAATAGCCAGCTATAATGTTATACTAGGCATGCCGTGGCTGGGGCAGGCCAACCCGCAAATCAACTGGGAGGATAAGAGCATGATCTTCAGGATGAATTTGGAAGAAGGGAGCCAGGAAGTTGAGAGGGAGCCAGGGAAAAGGGGGGAGGAAGACTCTATCAGAATAGCAGAACTGGCAGATAAATTACCCCCAGAGTATCGGGATTTTGTGGACGTGTTTGATGAGAAGGAAGCAGACAATTTCCCACCGAAGCGGAGAGTTGAAGTGAAAATAGAGCTAGTCCCAGGAGCAGAGCTTCCCAAGGCAAAAATATACCCGATGTCAGCTAGGGAAAAGGAGGAACTGAGAAAATACATTGATAAAAACCTAGCGAGGGGTTTCATAGAGCCTTCAAATTCCCCTCTAGGGGCGCCTGTGTTGTTCAGGCGGAAAAAGGACCAAACGCTGAGGCTCTGCATTGACTACAGGGGCCTAAATGCAATCAGTACTGTAAATAAATACCCCCTACCCTTAGTGAAGGACTTGATCGCCCAGTTATCGGAAGGACAGATATTCACTAAATTGGACTTAATTGAGGCCTACCATAAATTGCAGATCAAACCAGAGGACAGGTGGAAGACGGCCTTCTCCTGCGCATTCGGATTATTCAATTATCGTGTGCTCCCCTTCGGTTTGTGCGGGGGAGGGGCCGCGTTCATGCAATTAATCAACGAAGTATTGCATCCATTGTTGTACAAGGGAGTCTTTATTTTTTTAGATGACATATTGATAATGTCTCGAACTAAGGAGCAACACGTAGAACTAGTCAGGGAAGTCCTACAAAAGTTGAGGGAAGCGAAACTGTATGCGAAGCTTGCCAAGTGCGAGTTCAATAAAGACCAGATAGACTTTCTGGGGTATAGGATTTCCTCCCAGGGAGTGGCGATGGACCCTGCGAAGGTGGAAGACGTGAGGGGGTGGGAAGCCCCCAAAACACGGAAGCAGCTGCAATCCTTCCTAGGGTTCGCAAACTTCTATAGAACATTTATCAAGGACTTTGCGCGCCTCACTTTGCCATTAACGGATTTGTTAAAAACTAAAGGCAGGGGAGAAACAGCCAAAGTGAAGGCCCCAGGGGCCAAACTGACATGGACAATAGAATGCCAGGAAGCTTTCGAAGCCCTTAAAAAGCGTTTTACTGAGGAACCTGTCCTACAGCACCCTGATATGTCTAAGGCCTTTGTACTACATTGCGATGCGTCAGACCGGGCATATGGGGCAGTTCTGCTGCAGAAAGACGAGGGGGGAAACCTGAAGCCATGTGGCTATCTGTCAAAAAAGTTTAGCGATACAGAAAAAAACTGGCCGATTTGGGAGAGAGAAGCCTTAGCGATTCTAAAAGCACTAGAGTGCTGGAGACACTTTCTGGAAGGAAGTGGAACACCGTTTGAGGTGTGGACTGATCATAGAAATTTACAGTATCTGAGATCCCCTCGTAAACTATCAGCGAAGCAAATTAGATGGGCCCAATATTTCAGCCGTTTTGATTTCAGACTCAGATTCTTCCAGGGGAAACATAACATACTCGCTGACGCTCTCTCTCGGATGCCTCAGCACGGGGGAGGAATTCAGGAATCTGAAGGGAGCCTGTTCCTAGATAAGCAGTGGGGCCTGGCAGTACTAACTCGAGCACAAGCGGCCAAAGAAAACAAACGTACTGCCATTTCCACGGGGGGAGGAGAAATATGGGAGGAAGAGTTGAAGCGAGCGTATGGAATGGACAAATGGTTACAAACTAACAAAGAAAAGGGAGAATTGTGTGGGGATTTGGTGTTTGTAAATAAGAAATTGTATATTCCTGAATGTTTAAGACGAGAAATGTTAAGGAAGTGCCACGATAACAAGGGTGCGGGTCATCTAGGCCCCACCAGGACTATTAAACTGTTGGCCAAACAATGCTGGTGGCCCGGAATGAGGAAAGACGCCAGGGGGTACGTCACGCAGTGTGAATTATGTGCAGAGGGAAAAACACCACCGGGGAAGCCCCAGGGGCTATTGCAGAAGGTGGTGGAGCCCATGAGGCCATGGGAATGCGTGGCCATGGATTTTGTAGGCGAACTACCCCCCAGCAGAGGCCACAGATACATTTGGACAATATTGGACCTATTCTCAAAACAGGCACACTTTGTGGCCCTGCCAAAACTCCCCTCAGCTGAAAAACTTGCTGATTTGTATGTGAAGCATGTATATCGCCTACATGGGTGTCCCGACAAAATAATTAGCGACCGGGGAGTCCAATTTACTGCAAAATTTTGGGGAAAATTCTTACAGCTGTTAGGAGCAGAAAGGAACCTGAGCTCGGCTTTTCATCCCGCAACCAACGGGGGAGTCGAACGCACCCAACAAACACTGTGCCAATTCTTGAGGATGTACACCAATTATAGACAGGATGATTGGGCGGACCTTCTACCGTTTGCTGAGATGGCTTTTAACGGGGCCGTACATTCGGCCACAGGTCGTGCCCCATTCGAAATAGTATACGGACAGGAGGTGGCACCTTTCCCCAGGCTACCCGAGTGGAAGGAAGGAGAGGGCCAGACCGACAAGGTATGGCCGGCCAAAATTAAGCTAGGGTGGCAGACCGTGGTGGAGGCATTGCGGGAAACACAAAAGAAGTACAAGCTCTTTGCAGATCGTAGGCGCCGAGAGGGGGACAAATTGGGCGAAGGGGATCTGGTTTGGCTGAGCACAAAAAACCTGAAATTGGGGTTCCCATCAAAAAAATTGGCTCCACGCTATATAGGGCCGTTCAGGGTAGCAAAAAGAATAAACGAAGTGACCTATGAGCTGAGGCTACCCAAGGACCTAGGAAAGGTACACCCGGTATTCCATTGCAGCCTGTTAAAAAAGTATAAAGGAACTCTGGACAGCGGAGAACAATAGTTGCATTTAATCTTTTCCTTCCAGGACGAAGAGGAGGAGGACGCCATGTCAGAACCCTGCTACTAGAGCCCGGATGTGGCTCTGAGTTTCAGGGTCACTGACATTGATAAGACACCTGCGGCTCAGGACTCGGAGAAGAAACGGCTGCTGGACTTGGCGGGGAATTTGCGCGGGGTTTTGCTGAGCGGGAAGAGACTTTTCAAATGAGGGGGAGGGTATATAAAGGATGGTTGGCCGGAGCCTCCCATTCTTGGCTTTTTTGATGTTCATGTTTCCTACAGTAAAAGTTTCTGGTGATATCACAGAGAGTCTCGTGTGTTCATTCAGGAGCGGCTGTGGTGAGCTGACAGCAATGTAGACTCAAGGCCCTTCCACACAGCTATATAACCCATTTATAATGGACTTAATGTCAGGGGAAAACCTTTACCTTTACCTTAACTACCACCAATTCCTCAATACTTTATTTCCCATACCACCATACTTCGCCACAGCAACGCGTGGCCGGGCACAGCTAGTTACTATTTAATAGGATGGAACCAGAACAGTTAAAGTGGTACCAACATGGCATAAATGTGCACAATGTGGAGACACCTTGAGTGTGTATTTTGGGTGAGCATCTGTGCAAGAGAGGAAAAAAAAACAGAGGGATAGTAATAGATCAGAGTTTGTTTGTTTATTTATTTATTTACAGTATTTATATTCCGCCCTTCTCACCCCGAAGGGGACTCAGGGCGGATCACAATGTACACAGACATGGAAAACATTCAATGCCATTAGACATACAACACACAGAGACAGAGACACAAAGGCAATTTAACATTTCCAGCTTCCGGCTTCATGAGGGTATGCTCGATTCCGGCCACAGGGGGAGCTGCTGCTTCATCATCCACTGTGACGCCGAGTCCTTGATGGAATACTTCCTCATCTTCTGGCATGCTGCTGGACATTTTAATGGTGACGTAAATTAGTTAAATTAGCCTCTCCCTAAATTTCCTACTTGACAGATGCAACTGTCTTTTGGGTTGCTTAGGTAAACAACGAGCTAGGGCTATTTAATGGTCGGGCACTCAATCTGACCCGGGCTTCAAACTCATGCCTTCTTGGCCAGTAGTGATTTCTTACAGCTGGCTGCTAACCAGCTGCACCACAGCTGCACCACAGTTGAGCAACTGTGCAAGACTAGGGAGGTGCATTAGCTCTCCGATAGACCATGGATGGCTTCACTCACCAATACACTTGCTCCTACTCAACAAATATAATATTTACAGAATTTTTGGGGACCTTAAGGAGACATTTTGGAACTTTTTGAGGCATTTGTTTTGCAAAATTTAATGGAGATGGTCCAGGCTGGTGGAAGATAGAAATCCTCTTCACACCCATTAGAGAATATTTGCAGAACCTAAAGGAGGCATAAAAAGATTCCTGAAAGCTGCATGAGGCTCACAAGCCATACTCCTCTCCCTGCTTTAGACCATGCAATAATAATAATAATAATAATCATCATCATCATCATCATCATCATCCCAGGTGACAGTCGCATCGACAAAAAACAACAGGAAAAACTCAGCCGTTATCAGGAACTCAAGATTGAACTGCAAAGACTCTGGCAGAAACCAGTGCAGGTGGTCCCAGTGGTGATCGGCACATTGGGTGCTGTGCCAAAAGATCTCAGCCGGCATTTGAAAACAATAGACATTGACAAAATCACGATCTGCCAACTGCAAAAGGCCACCCGACTGGGATCTGCATGCATCATCCAAAAATACATCACACAGTCCTAGACACTTGGGAAGTGTTCGACTTGTTTGCTGTGTCATAATAAAATAATAATAATAATAATCTTTATTTATATACTGCCCTATCTCCCCAAGGGACTCAGGGTGGTTTCCAACATAGCAAGGAAACCATACAACAAATTAAAACCATAGAACAATAAAACATAATACGAGGGCTATCCAGAAAGTAGATTACATTTTGGAATTAAAAATGAACAAAGTATAGGAGAAAACATCTGCCATATGCAGTTGAAAGCCACACCCAAATACTACATCTCACGTAGTCGCCATTCAAATCTAGGCACTTACCATAGCGATGAATGAGCTTTGCAACTCCTTCCCCACAAAACTCTGCCGCTTGCATCCTCAACCAGCCGGTCACCCTTTCTCGCAGCTGCGCAGCATCGCCAAAATGCTGCGTTGCCAGCCATGCCCCCATTGTTGGAAACAAGTGGTTGAGGAAGCAAGTGGCAGAATTTAGTAAGGAAGGATTTGCAAAGCTCCTTCATCGCTATGGTAATTGCCTAGATTTGAATGGCGACTACATGAGATGTGGTATTTGGGTGTGGCTTTCAACTGCATATGGTAAATATTTTCTCCTATACTTTGTTCATTTTTAATTCCAAAACGTAATGTACTTTCTGGATAACCCTCGTATAATAATGGGCATAAGTACACTAAACATACAAATTGATCAATTAACCACAGGCTTAAGAATTTAGGATTGATGGGACTGATGAGACCTGCAGTCCAACCTATGCAACCATCCATAGATTAGATTGTAGGTCTCATCAGTCATTTCATCTGTAATCACTGGCGAAGAATGCAAGGAGATGGAGCCCAACAACACTGGAATGGCTGCTTTATTCTCATGCCTACTTGAGAAAGATGGAAGGTGTCAAAGTTGAAAACGTTACAGTCTTTGAAGTGAGCATTCACCTTTATTAAATGTACGTACATGGAGAACAGCTTCAAGAGAAGGAGTTCAAGAAATCAAACAAAACATTTTTCTTTTATAATCTTAGCAGTGAAGCTTTGAGGTTTGTCCAAATTCGTTTTGGCCAACCATATTCATTGAGGAAATAATTGCCTAGTGGCGCCTTTTGACTTTCATCCATAGCAGCAAACTTTTCTATGTGACCTTTCGTTTTAGTACACAGTGTTCTAAACAACCAGAGAGTATTGCCTTCACAGGCCCAAGTTCATGGAAAGTGTATTTTTTCCCATTTAAAAAATAGGCCATTGATGACATGTTGCAAAGTTGTCAGCAGAAGATACCTATTATTGG
Organism: Anolis carolinensis; assembly: GCF_035594765.1. Classification (NCBI taxonomy): domain Eukaryota; kingdom Metazoa; phylum Chordata; class Lepidosauria; order Squamata; family Anolidae; genus Anolis; species Anolis carolinensis. The sequence continues at coordinate 5,353,895 of NW_026943823.1, forward strand.
GAAATATGAGCAATTGTAGTAGATCTCTTAAGTAGAGCAACCAATGCATTGAGCTAAATGCATTTTGGCACACATATCTGAAGCAAACAAGAGTTCTTCTCTCACCACTTGTCTAGTTTCCAATGGACCTCCCACCCTCTGAGGATGCCTGCCATAGATGTGGGTGAAACATCAGGAGAGAATGCTTCTGGAACATGGTCAGACAGCCTGGAAAACCCACAACAATCCAGTGATTCTGGCCATGAAAGCCTTCGACAACACATTGAGCCAAAGTTCAACAGTTCACACCACACACAAGGTCTAGCTTGGGTCCCATCTACATTGCCATATAATGCAATTTGAGACTGCATTATGTGATGATTAAAATAGACTCAAATAATGCAGTTCAAAGCAACTAAACCACATTGTGTTCTTCTACGCTGACTATATATGGTCATTTCAAGCTCATAGTATGGTAGTGTAGATGGGGCTGAAAATTTACAAGGGCCTACAGTATATTTGGTTGGATGATCCATTATGAACTTCTATCAATAATGAAAAGGTATAGTTGTGCTGATTTAAGGCAGCGCAGCTGCATTTCCCCAATCTACATTGTTTTGGATATCTTCCCACACGCTTTCTGGAAATGACACTGAATGCAGAAACTAGCCAGGCAGCAAATGCTATGTACATACCGGTCTGTGGCACAGCTGGTTAGTATCCAGCTGCAATAAATCACTACTGACCAAGAAGTAATGAGTGTGAAGCCAGCCCGGGTCGGAGTGAGCTCCCAACCATTTAATAATTGATCTTGCTGTTGACCTATGCAGCCCGAAAGACAGTTGCATCTGTCGAGTAGGAAATTTAGGTACCACTTTATGCAGGGAGGCTAATTTAACTAATTTGTGACACCATAAAAAGTCTTCCAGCACTGTGCAAAAGAATGAGGAAGTACTCCATCAAGGACTCGGTGTCACAAGTGGATGGTGAAGTGGCAGCTCCCCCTGTGGTTGTAATCAAGCATACTCTCATGAAGCAGGAAGCTGGAATGTTAAATTGCCTCTGTGTCTGTCTACGTATGTCGTATGTCTAATGGCATTGAATGTTTGCCATGTATACGTGCATTGTGATCCACACTGAGTCCCCTTCGGGGTGAGAAAGGCAAAATATAAATACTGTAAATACGAGGGCTATCCACAAAGTAGGTTACGTTTTGGAATTAAAAATGAACAAAGCATAGGAGAAAACATTTACCATATGCAGTTGAAAGCCAGACTCAAATGCCACATCTCACATAGTCACCATTCAAATCTAGGCACTTACCACAACGATGAATGAGCTTTGCAACTCCTTCCCCACAAAACTCTGCCGCTTGCTTCCTCAACAAGCAAGTTACCCCTTCCCGTAGCTGCGCAGTGTCACCAAAATGCTGCATTGCCAGCCATGCCTCCATTGTTGGAAACAAATGGGCGAGGGCGCAAGTGGCAGAATTTAGTGGGGAAAGATTTGCAAAGCTCATTCATCGCTATGGTAAGTGCCTAGATTTGAATGGCGACTATGTGAGATGTGGTATTTGGGTGTGGCTTTCAAGTGCATATGGTAAATATTTTCTCCTATACTTTGTTCATTTTTAATTCCAAAACGTAATGTACTTTCTGGATAACCCTCATAAATAAATAAATAAATAAATAAATAAATAAATAAATACTAGACCAAGCCAGTCTTCCAGAAATAACTTGAAGGACACAGATTGAATTCTTTTTATTTATTTATTTATTTATTTATTTATTTATTTATTTATTTACAGTATTTATATTCCGCCCTTCTCACCCCGAAGGGGACTCAGGGCGGATTACAATGAACACATATATGGCAAACATTCAATGCCAACAGACAAACAACATATATAGACAGACAGAGAGGCATTTTTAACTTTTTTTCCCCCAGCTTCACAATTCCGGCCACAGGGGGAGCTGTTGCTTCACTGTCCAGTAGTGGCTGTACTTCCTCATTCCATTCCTCGTGTTTTGCTGGCAGTTTTATGATGTTGTAAATTAGTTAAATTAGCCCCCCGCATAAAGCGTACCTAAATTTCCCTAATTGACAGATGCAACTGTCTTTCGGGGCTGCATAGGTCAACAGCAAGCCGGGCTATTTATGGTCGGGGGCTTAACCCGACCCGGGCTTTGAACTCAGGACCTCTCGGTCAGTAGTGATTTATTGCAGCTGGTTACTAGCCAGCTGCGCCACAGCCTGGCCTACCTTTTTAGGACACCTTTCAAGACCTTTGTCCGTGAGGGTTTCTCCCTTGTCTTCACAATGATAACGAAAAGGCAAGACACACACATGCTGTGCTTGAAAACCCTCCAAAGTAGGTCCCATCCTTCCTATTCTTTCCCATGCAAGTTCCTTCAATGAGGTATTGCAAGAACCTTGACGTACCTCATTAGCTCGTGCTCATCCTCTTGTTTATTTGAAAAGCCATTTACTATATTTGAATGTCTATCTGGTTAGTCCTTTGATGAATGTGCTGTGCTTCAAACTGGAGTTGGTCTGGTTTCCCTTTCTTACTCCATAGGAAGCCATGCACATTCATTCACTAAACTGCCTGGCAGAAACGCATTAACCTTGCTGTTAAGGCATTTAAAACCATTTTATTCCACATACTTGAGTCTGTTTGATTTTTAAGGCCTCAGATCGTTTCATCCATTACGTGAAGTACACCTCAGATGCTTTGAGGGGAAATACACATATATACCAGCAATGCAAGCATGCAAAGATTAGTCCCATGCAGTTTTAGACAGAGACATATACAGGAAGTCATGGCTGGAAGCAGGCTGGTATTGAATTTATATAGAATCAGATTATTTTCATTTTGTTATAAGATGATCATACATTGGGGAGGAGGTGTTTTCTGAATAAATCATAGAGAAAATACAATATCAGAAGAAAGAGAGAAAAGAACTTGCAAGATCCACTGTAGAAGTAGTCAACCTGGTCAGATTTCTTTAGCACCAAGTCTGCTACAAAAATATACCATATATACTCGAGTATAAACTGACCCGAATATAAGCCGGGACACTTAATTTTACCACAAAAAAACTGGGAAAAAATTGACTCCACTATAAGCCGAGATACAGTTGAGTCTCACTTATCCAACATAAACGGGCCGGCAGCATGTTGGATAAGCAAATACGTTGGATAATAAGGAGAGATTAAGGAAAAGCCTATTAAACATCAAATTAGGTTATGATTTTACAAATTAAGCACCAAAACATCATGTTATACAACAAACTTGACAGAAAAAGTAGTTCAATACTCAGTAATGCTATGTAGTAATTACTGTAATTTACAAATTTACCACCAAAATATCACGATGTATTGAAGACATTGACTACAAAAATGCGTTGGATAATCCGCACAAAACTCTGCCGCTTGCGTCTTCAACCAGCCGGTCACCCCTTCCCGCAGCTGTGCAGCGTCGCCAAAATGCTGCCTTGCCAGACATGCCCCCATTGTTGGAAACAAATGGGCGAGGGCGCAAGTGGCAGAATTTAGTGGGGAAAGATTTGCAAAGCTCATTCATTGCTATGGTAAGTGCCTAGATTTGAATGGCAACTAGGTGAGATGTGGTATTTGGGTAACCTACTTTGTGGATAACCAGCATTGCCAGCCACGCCCCCATTGTTGGAAACAAGTGATTGAGGACGCAAGCGGCAGAGTTTTGTGGGGAAGGAGTTGCCAAGCTCATTCATCGCTATGGTAAGTGCCTAGATTTGAATGGCGACTATGTTGAGAAGTGGTATTTGAGTGTGGCTTTCAACTGTACAGTAGAGTCTCACTTATCCAAGCCTCACTTATCCAAGTTTCTGGATTATCCAAGCCATTTTTGTACTCAATGTTTTCAAAATATTGTGATATTTTGGTGCTAAATTTGTAAATACAGTAATTACAACATAACATTACTGCGTATTGAACTACTTTTTCTGTCAAATTTGTTGTATAACATGATGTTTTGGTGATTAATTTGTAAAATCATAACCTAATTTGATGTTTAATAGGCTTTTCCTTAATCCCTCCTTATTATCCAAGATATTTGCTTATCCAAGCTTCTGCCGGCCCGTTTAGCTTGGATAAGTGAGACTCTACTGTATATGGTAAATGTTTTCTCCTATACTTTGTTCATTTTTAATTCCAAAACGTAATCTACTTTCTGGATACCCCTTGTATATCCATAGGGAGAACACATATCAGTGGGTGCTGACACTTAGCTGCCAATTGTCTCTTCCTCCACAACCTGTCACCTTCAGAATGTTTCCTTTATAGTAGAAGCATCCATTCTATAGCGAGAGCCTTGGCTCCATGCCTTTTCCTGCCTTGGGGAAGGAAGCCGGTGTGTGTGTCCATCTTCTTCCCAAAATGAAGGGGGAAAAGAACGGCGGAGCTCTGTGACTGTGCTTCAGCAAAGTTTGTTGCTGCACAAACACTTAAAACAAGAAAAATGGGAAAAAAATCATGCCATTGAAGCTGTGAGGCCCCAAGCATAACATTATGACAAATAGAGCCTTCAGCACCACCACTTCATCAGCTGGGTTGATTTCTTTTTCAAATATTGTTTCAAATATGTTTATAAATTCCTTGTGGCAAAGCACATGACGGCATCAACTCAAACCTTTGTTTTGTTCATTTCAGTCTTGAAATATCAAGGTGCAAATTGAAGAACAAAGCGTGTTTTAAAGCTAACTGGGTGTATTGTATTTCTGAGAAGGACCCAAGCAATATTGAGGGTTGGGGTGCAATACCCTTTCGGCTCTTTGTGGACAAGAGGGACCAATCATCCAATCAATCTGCATGCGGCAGCGTGTCAGCAAAAATGGCTAGGCGTGTCAGTGCTGACACACGTGTCATAGGTTGGCCATCACTGGTCTAGACACTCCTATTGATTTGAGCCTAGTCGTCTTTCTAGCTCTCCTCCAACCACTGCGCCTTGCCAGCTCAGAAATAGAACTTACTATCAGCAAACCTTTTTTATTTAGCCCTGGTCAACATTACCGAAATGTGTGTTCAGGAACAACCCATCTTGTTTTTAAAGGATTTATACAGTTAAAAATTATTCCCTGTGACCTACTGCTTATAAAGTGTAGATAAAATGCCAAAGAAAAATTCTGCTCCACATAGCAAAGAAAAATTCATGTCATATTTATATAACAGAGACGGTGGCAGCAATGTCATTACTGCTCCGTATCACTACTGTGCAATGTTCCCCGCTGGGAAAATGGAGGAGGAGAGTGGCTTGCTGTGTGGCTGCTTGTCAATCAATCACAAAATAGTAGAAGGAAGTAACTACTGCCATTATTTCAGTCGGGTCCTAGGGGGACACACCAGGCAACAGTGGAGATTGTGAGCTGATTAAATGGGACTTAATGGGCTACATTTCTCGTTGAAACTTGCATTTTGTTGCAAGCATTTAATTGTGTTAGGGAGCAGTTTCAGCAGGAAACAGATTGTAACGATCGTTATTGTTGGACTAATTGGTGACAATCAAAGGAAATCCAAACAATAACTGGATGCAGCAGTGTGGCAAACCTGGGTGCTCCAGGGTGACCCCAGAAGAGGCTCAGAGCTGGAGAAGTTACTTTCCTTTTTGCCTATGGGAGCTGTTTCTAGTTGCCTCCTCAGAGCCAAGTGGGAAAGATTGTTCATTAGACCAGCCTGGGGAACCAAATCAACTGGTGCTTCTTCTTACAAACAGATATTGGATGGTTGTTGTATGTTTTCCGGGCTGTATGGCCATGTTCCAGAAGTATTCTCTCCTGACGTTTTGCCCACATCTATGGCAGTTATCCTCAGAGGTTGTGAGGTATGGAGAAACTAAGCAAGGAAGGTTTATATATATCTGTGGAAAGTCCAGGGTGAGAGAAGAACTCTTGTCAGTTGGAGGCCAGCGTAAATGTTGTAGTTAATCACCTTGATTAGCATTGAATAGCTTCACCTCCTGGCTTCTTCCTGCCTGGGGGCATCCTTTGTTCAGAGTCATTAGTTGCCCCTGGTTGATTCCTGCCTGGAACTCCTCTGTTTTCAGAGTGTTGCTTCTTATTTACTGTTCTGATTTTTGAGTTTTTTTTTAATACTGGTAGCCAGATTTTGTTCATTTTCATGGTTTCCTCCTTTCTGTTGAA